>NC_028642.1:39806404-39807809 GCF_001406875.1 Solanum pennellii | reverse complement strand
TATATATATATCCTTTAGTAAATATTGAATGACATTAATATCCTTTAGTCAAATATTATTCCTACAATAATATTTTACAAGAATATAAATATATATCCATTAATATTTTGTTATTTATTTAACTTCAATTTATGTTTTTTTTTCTTTCTAAAAAGTAAGTCTATCTTCTAATAATAGAAATAATAATATAGCAAATGAAAAAAGAACTAGATAAATCAAAAGACATTGAGTTATGTGTATTTAATTTATGTGAATGGTTTATCTTTTAATTCCTAATGCAAAAAGTAAAACATCTATTTGTAGTAATAAACATATGGAGAACTTCAAAAGTTGCTTGGCATATTCAATGTAGAGTAAATTCTTCTGATCAATTCAATACAATATATTCATTTACTAAATGTTATTTTTTGTGTATATATATAGTAAAAAATCACAAGACAACTATCCCAATTCATCAAATTAGTAGATTATCAATCATATTTTGTCTAAGCAACATTTTTTCATATTTATTTTGTATTTATGTCACTCTTTTCTATTCTGTTTGCGCTCTCTATTTTTCTATTCACATTATAACTTATTGTCTTTAATTCGACTTATTCATATACATTTTCTGATTAGTTAAAAGTTCATCTTACTTGGGTAGATAAACGTGTATATCATAGTTATTTCATCTCTTGCATCATAGAAATTTGTCATGCAAATATCAAATCAAGTAAGATTACTTGTTTTTTAATTATAACTTTTTGGAGTATCATGAAACTATATATTCTTGTTCGTGCAAATTTTGGTTAGGAATCAATTTACTAATATAACTCATATTTTCTTGAAAAAATTCACAGATGATAGAACTAATAATTTTGTATTAGGCAAAGGTTACACATTCCTATAGTAATTATGATTTATATACACCGATTAGATATTTTAGCAGTTATTACTTTTATCATTAATAATAACTATTTTTTTAGGTGTACATCAAAAAATTGACAATGATCCAGTATCTATCACAAGAAAGGTATATCTTGATCGAATTTATGTGCAACTTTTACAAAATACAATTTACATTCGACGATAACTTCTTGATTTGTATGTGATTATAAAAAGGTGGATGCTACAGTTTGTTTAAAGACAAATTTTAGAACATGAAATATTTTGAACCAATAAGAGACACTTAAATGATGTGTTGTGACATATTGAAATTTTCTTTTATCAAGTTGAATACTTGATATAATAAAAAAAATAACATAATCAAAATGGTTTGAATATTACTTTTTAAATTCATTTGATAACAATATTTCAACATGATTTACCTTGTACTGATAATAATCTTAATCGAATAGGCTCATCATTCATTTGTTTGAGCTTGTAAATTTCTCGTCAATTATTATGCAAGTTATATATATATATA
>NC_028642.1:39683787-39805858 GCF_001406875.1 Solanum pennellii | reverse complement strand
TATATATATATATATATATATATATATATATACTTACTATACATTAATTTAATTTAATAGAAGTTTTATTTCCTTTTTTATGTGAAGGAAAATCGACGAATTGATTTATGATTATTATTTAATATTTAATTAATAAAATATTTTATAACTTTTTTGTTTGGTATAGTAGTAAAATGACACTCTAATTTCGACAACAACTTCCTAATACATATGCAAATGTTAAAAGATGGAAACTACAAAGGTGAAAAAGAATAGGAAAAATTTAAGACAAGAAATATTTCAAAATCACACTTGACATTTAAATTATGAGTTATGACATATTAAACAACAAAAACTTTTATCAAATTGTATACTTGATAAATGATAAGAATTGCATAATTTAAGTTATTAATTTTAGTTTTTATATTTCTCTTCAATTTTTGTGTGCAACTTATCACACATTTATTATAATATTTTCAAATTTCTTCTTCTTATTTAGCATGGGATACACGAGCAACATACATGTACGAGTATATATACATTGTTATAGCAACTCCACACAACTTAGCATGGAAAACACATCCAACACACGTATGCATGACTAGTCATTAAAAAAAATGACTTACCCGTTTTAAGTCGAACACGACCTTTAGTTTAGAAAGAGAGAGTGATGTGCAGAGATGAGGAGGAAGATAATGGGGAAAATGATAGTCGAATTTTGTAAGGAAGATAAAGAAGAAGATAAGAATGTTAGTGAGAAGAAGAATAGATAAAATTCTATTTTCTTTTACTATTTTTTCTAAATAGTTTGAATAGAATTAAATTAGCTGGAAACTGTAGTGTTTTTTTTTGTATTCTATAATAGATTAGAAAGTTTTGTAATTGTTAATTTGGTCCAAGATTAACTGAATTACATTTTAAAGTTGGTTTGATCCTTTTTTGGTTAAAGTGTCACAAAAAACAAAACTAAGACTTAATTGTCAAGTTTTATTCAAATTTCTCAAATTAACTACCCTCCCCCACAACAAACGGTCATTACTCTTTCAAATTTCCCTCTTCCATTTCCCTAGCAAACAAATGTTTTTATTTTTCATTTTCTCATATCTCTGGTTTTCTGCACTGTCATCGTCTTATTCTTCATCCAAGTCATATTACTCCTCTCACCATTAGGGTTTCAGCACTTTTAAGGTAAAATTCTTTTTCTTTCTTTCATAATTAGGGTTTTACTCTTTCTTGTGAAGATGATGAATCAAGCTAAAGAAAGATGAAAAAGTAGATAACTAGCAATATGTGGATACTATTAAATTTTCATACTTTCAGGAAGTTTAATTAAGAAGGTGGTAATGCCCCCCAGAGCTATTTTCCTCTGCCATTTCCCTTGCAAAACAAAATTCTTCTTCTTCATTTTATTTTATATCTCATTTTATCATTATCGTTATCCTTTTCTTCGTCCGAGTCATCTTGTTCCTCTCACTATCAGGATTTCAACACTTTTAAGGCAATTTTTTTTTCTTTTTTTCACATTTAGGGTTTTACTCTTTCTTGTGAAGATGACGAATCAAGTTAAAAAAAGATGAAAAAGTAGATGACTAGCAATATGTGGATACTATTAAATTTTCATACTTTAGAAAGTTTAATTAAGAAGGTGGTAATGCCCCCCAGAGCTATTTTCCTCTGCCATTTCCTTTGCAAAACAAAATTCTTCTTCTGCATTTTATTTTCTATCTCATTTTACCATTATCGTCGTCCTTTTCTTCGTCCGAGTCATCTTGTTCCTCTCATTATCAGGATTTCAACACTTTAAGGCAAATTTTTTTTTCTTTCTTTCATAATTAGTGTTTTACTCTTTCTAGTGAAGATGATGAATCAAGTTAAAAAAAGATGAAAAAGTAGATGACTAGCAATATGTGGATACTATTAAATTTTCATACTTTCAGGAAGTATAATTAAGAAGGTGGTAATGCCCCCCAGAGCTATTTTCCTTTGCCATTTCCCTTGCAAAACAAAATTCTTCTTCTTCATTTTATTTTCTATCTCATTTTACCATTATCGTCGTCCTTTTCTTCGTCCGAGTCATCTTGTTCCTCTCACTATATGGATTTCAACACTTTTAAGGCAAAATTATTTTTTTTCTTTCTTTCATAATTAGGGTTTTACTCTTTCTTGTGAAGATGATGAATCAAGTTAAAAAAAGATGAAAAAGTAGATAACTAGCAATATGTGGATACTGCTAAATTTTTATACTTTCAGGAAGTTTAATTAAGAAGGTGGTAATGCCCCCTAGAGCTATTTTCCTCTGCCATTTCCCTTGCAAAACAAGAGTCTTCTTCTTCATTTTATTTTCTATCTCATTTTACCATTATCGTCGTCCTTTTCTTCGTCCGACTCATCTTGTTCCTCTCACTATCAGGATTTCAACACTTTTAAGGCAAAATTATTTTTTTCTTTCTTTCATAATTAGTGTTTTACTCTTTCTTGTGAAGATGATGAATCAAGTTAAAAAAAGATTAAAAAGTAGATGCTAGCAATATGTGGATACTATTAAATTTTCATACTGTTAGGAATTTAATTAAGAAGGTGCTAATGCCCACCAGAGCTATTTTCCTCTGTCATTTCCCTTGCAAAACAAAAATCTTCTTCTTCATTTTATTTTTTATCTCATTTTACCATTATCATCGTCCTTTTCTTCGTCCGAGTCATCTTGTTCCTCTCACTATCAGGATTTCAACACTTTTCAGGCAAAATTATTTTTTTTTCTTTCTTTCTTAATTAGGGTTTTACTCTTTCTTGTGAAGATGATGAATCAAGTTAAGCGAGATGAAAAATTAAACTAGCAATCGGCGGATACTATTAAATTTCATACTTTCAGAAAACTTAATTAAGAAGGTAATAATGCCCCACGGAGCTGTTTCCTTGGATGATGTGGATCTTGATCAAGTTAGCGTTGATTTTTTCCTCAATTTTGTAAGAAAAGGTAGGAAATGTCCACCAAAAAAAATATAGCCTCTACATATTTGATTTAAACTAGATTGCAATCATCGAGTCATGATTGATTTATTTTTGGGGTCGGAGGACTTCTTGAACTATCTGAAGCTATTAGAGATTATCATGACAACACTATGTTCCCTCATATCCTCATATGGGAAATTCAGATTTGCACAAACATTATTTTTTGTTCAATGGTCACTATTTAGGGATGTTCTTGTTTTAAATTGCACATGCTTTCATTTATGTTGAATAACTACTATTTGTGAATTTTCTTGTTCCAAAAGTTTATCTCATACAACAAAGAATTATTCTATATGATCTTGTTGTGCATCACTTTTTATCTATCCCAAAACATCATTTTTTGTGTTCTATTCACATCAATGTTTATTTTCATTCTTCAACGGATTCCTTTGGTATTAAGTGTAATGCAGGTTCAAATAATAAATTTTTTCTAGCTACAAATCTTAAACTATTGGGTTTACCTCTAAGAAGATTACCCCCGCTTTTCCTAAATTCACACCATCACCAATTCTTTTAGCACTCTAAATGTCAGAATATTGATACTGAACCATTTGGAGAGTTGTCCAGTTTATCCAAATCTCAATCTCTCAATTCCACACAATAACAAGATTTAAACGTTGACGACATTGAGGATTTTGATGGTGATAATCTAGATGTAGTTGAAAGAAGGTATTTAAGAAGAGTTCTCGATGATGTGGCTGATCTTGTGCTTGGATTGCCGTCATTTGCTACTGGTAAGCATGCTTATTATTGGTGTATATGTGCATGGTGGACTTGTAACTTCTGCTATAATAAGTTTTATCATTTCATTTTGGCAGTATTAGGTAGTAATTTGTTTGCATTTTATCTTCAACATGTTATATCTATAAAGTACATGTTATACCAGGAAAATAAAAGATGGTAATGATTACCATTTGAATATTGTTGCTCCCCAATATACATGCAAGTTTACGTGATCTCACAAGTAATATAGATTCTTTAAGAAACGAGTTATCGTTTCCAATGGATTTATATCAATTTATATTTAACACTTACTTCTACAACTAAAAATAAAAGTAACTATTTCAAGAGTTGATAATTGATTTTTAACTACTTCTAATTATAAACTAAATAAATGTAACTAAATGTGAATGACTTTAAGATGATGTTTCTAGCAAGTAAATGGCAATTCCAAGCCTACATCATGCATTGAATCTCATGTATCGTATTAGTGACCTAAAACTAATTTCAGTTGTCAAGTTACTGATTTATAGGGTTAATTGTATGAGTCGGGTTTACACCTCCAGTAGCCTATCCAAGTTAGCTATCTAACTACATCGTTGAGCCGGGATAAATAAACTAACTAGCAAGCATTTATATTTCATCCTGTTTCGTAACCAAGCGAGTAGTTCATCTGGGTGTAACTTCTGAAAACAAATCACCTCAACTTAATGGGTTGATCAATCTCTCTATTTTTTCTGGTTTATCTAACCCCTCCTCTCCCAATTTAAGATTAGACAAGATATGTATCATATGTTGATCAAGTATAAAATAGTAAAACAAGAATATATAAGTAATTTGTATTGATAACCAAAAATCAATTCAGAGACCAATAATATTCAACAAATGATATGTAGTTACAGCCCCAGAACTAGGGAGTTTAGTCACTCATACTATTAGAAAACCACAAACTACAATTGTTCATGCGATTCTTAAAGATAGAAGAGTTGGAAGATCGAAACTTATTAAAAACTTGAATTCTTGCTCTTACACACCTATCAAAAGTCAAAACCTAATAATGGGGCCCTAAGGGTCTATTTATAGTAATTAGAAGAAATAACTTCATCTAGAAGTTCTCTTTAATTCAACTTTCGCCAAAACTCCGCACAAGAATGGGTGTCGCGCCCAAATCGCGCTTGGCAGGCTGGCGCTCCGCGCATCCAGTGCCCCAGATATTACCCTCAGTCAAAACTGGTCTGGCGCGTCGTACCCTTGTTACGCCAGGGATGATGCGGCGCCACACCAGCTGCTACTCCTGTTGTCGCTAATTGCCTTCAACTCATTTTTCTTCCTAGAAGTCTATCACTTCCATTAGTAACCTGAAAAATCACTAATAATGTATATTAGTATGCAATAATCACAATCTTAAGCCAAAACATGCTAGTTAGATTAGTGAATGTCCTAAAACTTAATTTTAAGATGGATAATTCGTTGTAATTGGGCATACAAATATTCCCAAGATCACCACCCCACACTTAAACAATTGTTAGTCCTCGAACTAACTCTATATTATCAAACCACACTCTTAAACCTTTAAAATCTTCACCTTGCTTTACATTCGACCAAACATATTTAATCAAGAACTTGCAGCAAAAACTAAATGCAATGATTTTGACTCTTCTTTATAGGCTACCAATCAACAATTCACAACCTCAATAAATGAATCTTCTCAAATAATTCCGAGCTAATGCAATATCATAAAGACAAACTAACAAGATTAAACATCAAACATGTTTCGTGAATGCGCTCGCTTAAGTAAGTATAACTTTTATTTAACATCAATAACAATACATTACAATCATAAGACAATTTTTCATAACATGCACTCTCACACTCACAAACGAAGTTTTCACATATCCTAACATGCCATTAGCTTGCCCTTGGTGTACTTTAATTTTCACAAAGTATTCTCATAGAATCAAGAGGACTTTCATTCGGTTGTAATGTCGGATTTAGGTAAGGGAAGACACATTTAGGTAAAATTTAATGACATATCCTCCCTAATGCACATGTTTTGTTTTCCTTGCAGACATTCACAACTTTTTTTCTGTCTCTATTATATGTTTTTCAATTGAATTCAACACCATGCCTTCACTTTCACTTGAGCCCTTCTTTTTTGCACAACTTTTTTTTTTATTTTTTCGGATTAGCCACCTTTAACTTAGACTTTTTAGCGTTTGTTGAAGTGCACAATGTCCCAAGGGACCAGGGCCAATCACATACTCTTCTCTTTCTTTTCCACAAAACCAAGCATTTCCACCCTATCTATTTAACCAAAGTCATCCATTTTTTTAATTTTTTTCAACTCAACATAGTGCATTAATGACTTTTGGATAAAACTAATGGTATGAATAAAAAGGATTTAGCTCAATTAAGCGGGTTGGAACAAATCAAGGCTACAAGACTCAATGGGGCTAAGCTCGAGATATTTTATTTGGAGGTATAAGAGAAACATTCAGACTTGGCTATTCAAAGAAATGCCTCAATCATATTCCATAATTCACGCAAGTTACTCTTTAAGTACACTTGGGGCAAGTTCTAGATGTTATTCAATGCAAAAACTAAATAATTATCCTCCACACATGGCATCACATCACACATAAGAACCCAATACTTGTAGCATGCTCACATAAAATGCATTATGGTGTTTCCACACAATTAAGCCCAAATTCTTTATTTTCCAATTAGAGTCAAAACAAAGATATTATGCTTGTTTTTATAGTTACTATCTTGCTATTGTAAACAAAGTGTTACCACCCATGACATCTATCCAACAATCAAGACAAGGTTTCCAAGTGCCAAAGAGATAGGTTTCATACTTCTACTCCTAATGACTAATTTTCCTTTAAGAAGGTTTTCATCCATCCATCATTAGGAAACATCATTCCTAGACGACTCTACGACTCAATAAAGCACTAAGACTAGACCTAATCGGTTTAATGGGACTATTACTGGGAAAAGAACCAAAAATAAAATTCGAGGAACCCTCTTAAACATTAAAAAGACTTGATAAAGAAGTAAACTATGTACAATGAAGTTCAACTTCCACCACACACTTATACAAAACACTGTCCTCAGTGTACAAAATAGAACAAAGTGCAAAGGTAAAAGAGAACTCCCAGTCGGCCTCAAGGCCTCATCAGAAGCATCATCTCTGGTGCCCGAAGCCTCTGGATCATCCTCTCATCTGAGCCATCCTCCTTATCAGCCGTGGCATCATCATCATCAATGAGTTCTTGAAAATCTGGGCCCATCCGGCATATGTATATTACGCTATCCGTGAGAAGGTAACACTTAGCTTGTGTCTCCATTTGATCCTCAGTCACCGGACGACAACTTATCCACAAGTGCAACTCAGCCATCCCAAACATACGCCCCATCCAATTATCATTATGATCTTGCCTATCAATAGCAGTCAACATGTCCCCTGGGAAAGATCGTGCGCTTTAGGGAGCGTGAAATAAACCATGTGTCACACTAGAAGAAGGACACAGGGGAGGGGGGCACATGACTATTTACAACTAGACAATTAAGAAGTCTCAGATGTACTAACATTGTATCTTTAATGCAGTCATTGATTCTCCCGAGAGGTTACAATTGCCGCGAGCAAAGATATTAATGACAAGGAAGGATTTTTTGTTATCTACTAATACTTGCTCTGCTATTCTACCCAAGCCTGGCAGAGGAAGAATTACGAGGCGTAACAAAAAATACGCCGATCAGGCATACTATGTGTAATGATTCCCCCATTTGCAATAAATAAAAAGATAAAAAGTCATTCCATTTTGACAAAATACTCACACACAAGTTCCATAGCTTTTGGTTCGCTATCCCGATCATGATTTTCCTATCCCTAAAGGGAAAGGTATTTCCCTTTTGGTCCAGTTGTGGGCGAGGAGGTCATGAACCTCCTCTTCAATCAGTAAAACCCAGAGGTACCTAGTGATGAGGCTCCTATAACAGAAATTCCACCTATTATTGGTGCTTACCTTAAGCATATTGTGTTTTAAAACTGCCCCCACATTAACCGGCAAACCTTTCATCAAGCGATATATCAACACGACTCTCCCCCTAGTAACATCAATGTGTTCTGACACGGGAGTAAGGTGTAACACATAATCTTCAACCAAATTCGAGCCTCCAAGTTGAAGTTCACATAGTGGAGAGTCAAGTAACATCCCATTGAGCAACAAAATTCACCCCACACAAACGAATATCACGATAAGGGGGTCGTTCAACCATATCAAAATTGGGAGTACCCAAAAAATTATTCAATGCTTCAATAGAAAATCGCACCCCACTATCTCTATTGAACCCTCTATTTATATCAACATGGTGAGTATTCTGATTCGTGTAAAATTCGCAAACTAAACTAAAATTGCACTCACCTTGATTCACGAGGAAATATTGAAGTCCCAAGGCATTGATCTTGGCGTGAATGTGGGGAAATTCGAGATGAAATCGCTCCTTATCAACATATTCATTGCCTAAGTTCTTTGATTCTTGTTGGTAGGCATACCAATCCTTACCATAGTGCATCACCGCTTGCTTGCCAAATTTTTTGGGGCCGCAAATTAGTGGGTTCCCGACTTGAACTTCCAGCAACCACTTCATTTCTACTCATCTTGGTTCCTGAACTACTGACATCACTTTTGCCTTTAGTAGCCATCTCAATACCCAAAAATAGAAGAGTAGAAGAAAAGTGAAAGAAAAAGATTTTGGGGAAAGAGGGAGGTGGTGGTCAGGTAGGCCATAAGGTGGATAGGTGTAGTTGGTTTTGAATATTTATTTTGGATTAAAGTGGATTTTGGGGTGTTACAGTTTAGGAAAAGGTATGCTATGAAGGTCTTAGTAAGGTGTAATTGTGGATTTTAGGGTTTTTGGGAAGAAGAGGAGTGGGCAAAAAGAAGAAAATTTTAGGATTTGGGAGATGGAAACCGGTAGAGAGAGAAAGGGTATTGGGAAAGTGGGTTTATTTGGGTAGGTGGAAGAATAAAAAGTGGGATTTGAAGTAACCCATGAATTTTCCAAGGTAGTTTTTGAATTTTCATTCACTATGATCGGGGGCATAGAGCCTGGAAGCTTGGCGCGACGCGTTACTAGTGCGCCCAAAAAGGGCTGCAGTACTTTCGTTATGGCGCGGCGAGCCATATTTGCATCGAGTCCTTTGGAACGATGCGCTTGTTCTGCGCCTGAGATCGGTGTCTTTTGGAAATCCTAGTGTGATTTTGGCATGTTTCACCGCCAGTGCACCCAAAATGGGTGGTAGTCAATTGGCTATGGCGTGGCGCTCCGGGTTTGCACCCGAAAATGTAGTTTTCAACCTATTTTATCTTTTTTTGGGTGATTTCTTCTCCTAAGACCTGCACATAAACCAAAAAAGTGACATTATAATGGTGGTTTGCCTCACACCCACGCCTTAGTTTTGGTCGAGGCATAACTCATTTTTTTGTATTTTCTTTCATAATTTCTAACGTCCTAACTAAATAAAAAACTTAAGAAAATAAAGACTCTAAACCAAAGAATTTATAACTAAGCTGAAATTTAAAAATTAAGCTAAACTACTACCTATTACATAAAATTCACGGGTTGCCACCCGTGTAGCGCTTGATTTAACGTCACGACACGATGAAACTTGGATCATTCATCATTTACCAAGAACGTAGATACAGTCTCATCCTTAAGTTCAACACCACCATGTTGTGTCATTTTTACCACTTCGAAAGGACCAGTCCATTTAGATTTATTTTTATGGGGAATAATCTCAATCAAGAGTTAAAGAGTAGTACCTTTTCTCCCAGAGTGAACGTGCGAGTAACTATGTGCTTGCTATGCCATCTTTTCCTCTTTTCTTTGTAGAGCTTGGTATTCTCATGTGCATGGAGCCTAAACTCCTCAAGTTCGTGCAATTGATCTACTTTCTTACTACCAGCCAACTCGAGGTCCAAGTTCAACTTCTTAATCGCCCAATAAGATTGGTGTTCTAATTCAGCCGAAAATTGACATGCTTTTCCAAATACTATGTGATAGAGATAAGTCCCTATGGGTGTCTTATATGCAGTCCTATAATCCCACAATGCATCATCTAATTTCTCAGACCAATATTTCCTTTACGCATTCACCGTTTTCTGCAAGATTTGCATCGCCTCTCTATTCGACACCTCCACTTGGCCATTTGTTTGAGGATAGTAAGATGTAGCAACCATATGATGAATACCATACTCATCAAGAAGGTTCTTAACAAGATGGTTAGTGAAATGCTTACCTTCATTACTGATAATTGTGTTTCGAGTGCCAATGCGGGTGAAGATGTGCTTCTTAATGAATTTGATTACCGCCCTTAAGTCATTGGAAGGAAGATATACAACCTTAACACATACTCACAAAATCCACAACCACAAGAATGTATTGGTTTCCACTAGATGGTTGGAAAGGACCCATGAAGGCAATTTCCTCACACTTCAAAGATTTCCACTTCCAAAATGTTACTTAGCAGCATCTCATATCTTCTTGAGATAGTACCCAACCTTCGGCATTTATCACAACCCTTCACAAAAGTAATAATATCTTTAAATAATGAGGGCCAAAAGAAAAAAGATTGAATTACCTTATGCGTCGTGTGCTCTCCTCCATGTGACCTCCATATGGCTAGCATGAACTTTGTGAACCTCAAACTTCGGATTGCATCTTCTCAATACTCGGTCCACATTTTGCTTGAAAAAGAACGGTTCATATCAAACGTAAAACTTGGCATCATGATTGAGATTTTTATTTTGTTAGGTGGTTGCACCCGGAGGATACTCAATGTATGCATACCATGGCACTTGAGAGATATCTAATGCCATCAATAGTTCGTTCAGAAACTCTTCCGAGATTAGTCACCCTCATTCACATGTGAGAAGCCCTCCAACCTAGATAAGTAATTAACTATCTGATTTTTAGTCCCTTTTCTATCTTTGATCTCAAGGTCAAATTCTTGGAGAAACAATATTCAACGAATCAACGTTGGTTTAGCATCCTTCTTGTTGAATAGGTACCTAATAGTTACATAGTTAGTAAAAAAATCACTTTATCACCTACCATATATGATTTGAACTTGTCAAAGGCGTACACTAGAGCTAGAATCTCCTTCTCAGTCACTGTATAATTATCTTGTGTAAAGTTAAGGGTCTTGCTTGCATAATAAATCAAGTGGAACACTTTATTCAACATCTCAAAAGCTCTAAAACACGTTACATCAAAGTCAAACTTCACCTGTTTATCCAAAAAACTGCACATAGGTCTTACAATCTTAGAAATATCCTTGATGAATCACAAGTAAAAACCTGCATGACCAAGAAACTACGCACACATTTTATAGATATGGGAGGGGGCAATTTCTCAATAACTTCTACTTTGGCCTTATCAACCCCAAACTAGATTTATACACCTTGTGTATAAACACTATCCTCTCCCTAATCAAAAACTACACTTTTTGCAGTTTAGAACTAGGTTAATGTCTTCAAATCTAGCAAGTACTTTATATAAATTCCGAAGACATACCATAAAAGACTTCCCAAAGATTGAGAGATTATCCATGGACACCTCTATGAAGTCTTCCACCATATCATGAAAAAGGCCATCATACACTTTTGAAAAGTCATCGACGCATTGCATAGACCAAATGACATGCGTTTGAAAGCATATGTGTCATAAGGACAAGTGAACGTGGAATGTTATTGATCCTCGGGTGCAATCAAGATCTGGTTGTAACCGGAATATCCATCTAAGAAATTATAGTACTCTTGCGCTGCTAGTCGGTCAAGCATCTGATCAATGAAGGGGATAGAGTAGTGATCTTTCCTGGTAGCATCATTTAGTTTTCGGTAGTCCATACAAATCGTGCACCCAATCAGTGTTCTGCTAGGAATCAACTCATTCTTTTCATTCCTTACATCTCTCATACCTCCCTTCTCACTAGACTTACCCATTTATTATCAGAGATTGGGTACATAATTGTAACATGCAGCCACTTTATTACCTCTTTTCTCACCACTTTTTTCATCAAAGAAATTAGTCCACGTTGATGTTGTGGAGTTGGTTTGTGATCTTCTTCCATGTAAATTCTGTGCATACATAACGTTGAGCTAATCCCATGAATGTCAGCCATCTGCCATCCAATCACTATCTTTCTCCGCTTTAGGATCATCAATGTCGCTTCAACCTATATTTCAAACAACTTTGCAGAAAGTATAACATGCAAAGGTTCATTAGTACCCAAAAATGCATACCTTAGGTGATTCTACAATTTTTACAGTTCTAGCGTTGGGGCTTTCTCAATGGAGGGTTTGGGTGGTGTCCCTAACTCACGCTCTAATGGTTCCACTCTCCGCTTGTGAGGCTCCACAAGTTCCAAATTTAGACATGTTTCTATTTCTTTGGCCTCCGTGTCTTTATCTCTCTTATGACCTACTAACACTCTTTCTAAGTGGTTTTCAGGCACAACTTATTGTGATTGTACTAAGTGATCAACCACTGTAATATCAGACAACTCTTCATAAATAAAAGGTAATTTTAGAGCGCAATAAACATCAAATACCTCTACCTTATCATGTGCCTTCATGGTTAAATGGCCAGTTGCTACATCAATCAATGCCTTACTCGTGGACAAGAAAGGATTTCCCAAAATGAATGGAAGTTGAGGATCGGATTCAAAGTCTAAGACCACAAAATCTACCAAAAAAATAATGTCCTATTTGCACTAACACATCTTTTACGACCCCCTCTAGCCTAACAATGGTTATATCAGCGAGTTGTAGAATAACAGTGGTTTGTTTAAGACTTCCCAACCCAAGAATTAGATACAAAGATAAGGGCATCAAATTTATACTTGCCCCCAAATCATACAACCCCCGAGTATGAACACTTTGCTCAATTGTAATTTGCACAGTAAACTACCTAGTTCTCTTAACTTCTTGGGCAGTCTATTTTGAATCCTAAAGCTGCACTCCTCAGTAAGTGCTATAGCTTTAATACTCCGTAAGCCTCCTCTAGCTAGCCACGATGTCCTTCACGTATTTAGTATACTTTGGGATGCCCTGCAAAATATCGACTAAGGGTAGATTAATGTGAATTTATTTAATGATATAGAGAAACTTACTGAAACATTGATCTTCATTTTGCTTTTTAGCCTTTGTGGGAATATAGGTATTAAGTTCTTTTGAGGAACGGGTACCTCAACATTGAAGCTTTTTACTACCTCTTCCACCTTCTTTTCTTTGTTTCATACCTTAATATCTCTCTTATTTGGAGCTACTTACTCTAATTGTAACAAATTTCTAGTACTTACCACATGTACTTGCTTTGGGTTGGGCTCCATATTACCGAGCAACCCACCTTGGGGACGCAAGTTCAAAGAATTAGCCACTTGCGCAACTTGTTCTCTAAATTCATTTGGGACATCTTAATTTTTTGGTATTCTCTTCCTTCTCAACTATTCTAGCACTTAATTTGGTCCATATTTCAGTCATGAGCTTTTGGAGTAGCTCTTCATTGGTCATCCCACTTTTTAGTGCAGTAGGATTTGACCCTTGGTTAGGATTGTAGTATTATTGTCCAGCCCTTTGAGAATGGTATTGGTTAAACCCTTGCGTTTTATTCTGATTTTGGTTACAACTACATGAGAAGTTAGGATGGTTCATCCAACTAGGGTTGTAACTATTACCATAATTTTGTTGAATTCCATCCCTTTGCGCATTTTCCACATAATTTACAAAATTCGGGTTGGCCTCACATTGGTCAGTTCATAAGTTCCACTACCACGTACCTCTCACCAATTGGCTACTTGTTGCACAACTTTTACGGGTGCATGGTTTAGAGCTATTTTCTTAAAATGTGGAATCATGTTATGTTGAATTTGGCGTAAATGGCAATAACTTGGTCTATATCTAAAATCCATAAAGCCTTTTGGGTTGTGGTTCTAGACATTTCTCCCCCATACCCTTGGTTCCTTTCAGGAATTTTATCGAGTTAATTGAAGAACTCTTCACTTATTATGGATAGGGCCTATTTACCTACTGCACTACTAAGAAGAGCACGAGCATTATATTTAAAGCCCTCAATGAAAGTGTGAGCAAGTACCTCATTGGTTTGCATGTGGTGTGGGAAAACATGCAACATTTGTTTGAAACGCGCCCATGCTTGGTACATGTCGTCTCCTTGATTTTGAACAAAATTTATTATCTCACTCCTCAGCTTAGCGGTTTTCTTGGATGGAAAAAACCTACTCAAGAATTTCATTGCTAGATCATCCCAAATAGTGATGGAGTTTGGTGGCTCAGGATCTAACCAACGCCTTGTAATTCTTAAGAATGAGTATGGGAACAAGGTAATCCTTACATAGTCCGATGAGACTCCAACTGGGACGTATGTATTGGTAATGTCTATGAAATCCCTAAGATGGATTTGAGGATCCTCATTGGGGAGACCAGTGAATTGCCGATTAGAATGGAGGATATCTAGCATGCCCTGCTTTAGTTCAAATCTTACCCCTTGTAGAGGTTTCCTAATATTAGATGCCAAATTGGTTGTGAGTGGGACTTCCACATCACGTATAGACCTTACTAGGATGACAGAAACGACAAGGGGTGCTCTTTGGTTATTGAAGTTCCCTTCGTCATTAGGGTTTCTTTGGTTGTTTACATTTTTCGGGTTATTCAAGTTGTCTTGATTATCCCCATCAACATTTTCCGCAAAACCTAACCCTAATTCTCCATGTCGTCCAAGGTTAGCCATTTTAATGCATTGGCGTAAGATTTGTTCAGGTTCGTTGTAAGGTTCGATAAGATCTCCTTTCCGAGCCAAACCTAAGAAAAAGTGCCTGCAATAAAAAAGCTAAGATCAAGTAATTAATACCTGAACATTCTTATTATAGACTTAAGAAGATTGAATATGAATCAATTTCTACCCGTCAGCGGCGCCAAAAACTTGTTGCTCCCCAATATATACACAAGTGTACGTGGTCGCGCAAGTAATATAGATTCTTTAAAAAATGAGTTATCGTTCCTAAGGGAATTATGATATATTTATATTTAGCACTTAATTCTACAACTATAAATAAAAGTAACTATTTCAAGAGTTGATGATTGATTTTTAACTACGACTAATTATAAACGAAATAAATGTAACTAAATGTGAACGACTTTAAGATGATGTTTCAAACAAGTAAAAGACAATTCCAAGACTAAAACGTGTGTTGAATCTCATGTATCATAAATTGGCTTAAAATTAATTTCAGTTTTCAAGTTATTGATTTACATGGTTAATTGATGAGTCGAGTTTACACCTCTAGTCGCCTACCCAAGTTAGCTATCTAACTATATCATTGAGCGGAGATAAATAAACTAACTAGCGACCATTTATATTTCATCTTGTCTCATAACCAAGTGAGTTGTTCGTCCGGGTGTCACTCCTGAACACAAATCACCTCAAATTAATGGGTCGATCAGGCGCTCTATATTCTTTGGTCTATCTTACCCCTCCTCTCTCGATTTAAGATTAGACACGATATGTATCTTATGGTTATCACTTTGGTAACGATTTTTTTAAATCTTTTTTATGATGTCTAGCTAAAACCTCAATTTTTGGGGTGTGATAACGTAATTATGGGTTGATTTAGTTAATGGCTATTTCTAATTGTTAGTTTAGATGTTTTTTAGAAGTGAGTTCAATCATTAATTATGGATTAATTAAAGAATTGTAGTTGTAAATACAATTCTACCCTTGTGTTTTTGGCTTGCTCGAGAGAGAGGTTTTAAAACTAAACTTATTGATTGATTGTCAGTGGGTATTGGGTTGGCCTGGGTTCAGCTCAAAAGAGTGAATCCAAAACTCAATTTCGCATATTCATCTCGAGAGAGTGAACAGACTAAGGTGTGGTTTTTTTCCTAATTTTTCTTACTTGTTGATGTTCGAGAGGAATCAATTTGATTTGGGATAAATTGTGCGAGAGAAAGTTTATCTCCTCTATATTTTAGCTTAGTCACTATTTTCTAACAGTTGCCATCACCCATTTTTCCATATTATCCTATAATTGAATCACAACCCAAGAACCCGTCTCATTATTGTTATTTCGTGTTGCTTGCCACTGTTTGTAGTTGATATGTCCGAACCAAAACCCCCATTTGACATTCATGTCACCCCTGATTTCCATAATATCTTTATTCAAAAATTTCTATTCATATGACTGATTTGCACATGCTCATTATTTTCATTTGACTCGCGAACACGTATTGCTCCTTGTAGAATTCAACCGCAACTCATTTATTTGGGTCATATACTAATTAACAACCATTGACGCTTAGAATTTAATGAAGTGTCTTTGACAACGTTATTCTAATCAAAATGGCGTCATTGTCGGGGAGTGGTGTTGTTTGAGAATCATTTTGGTAATATTGAATTTTGCTCTTTTGTCATAGTTGAATCTACTTATTTTCAGTTTTGGTTTGTGTTTTGTTGTTTAAACCAAAGGAAATGAACGTCAACAGTATACATGAGCCAAATACTAATGACCCTAATCTTATGGGTGGAGTTGATGTCATTTGCTTGCCTCAGGCTAAAGGGAACGTAGTGTTCCACATCACAAGCACCATGATGCAACTCTTGCGATTGAAAGGGTATGGTGGGTTGGCTCATCAGGATTGCTATGAGAATATAGGGAATTTTCTTGATGTTTGTGGGACGTTCTCTTTCAAGAACATATCCTAAGAATCGGTGCGGTTGAGGTTGTTCCCATTTTCCTTAGTGGGAAAAACATGTAAGTGGTTCGCTGAATTGCCAAGAGACTCCATCACTTCTTGGGAAAAACTTATCACCACAGTTCAAATGCCATTTTTAACTCATTCGAAGATGATGACACTTAGGTAAAACATCGAGATCTTCAAGCGTTGTGAGGGTGAGTCAATCCATGAGACTTGGCTAAGATTTAAGAAGTTGGTGCTGCAAAGCCCAACTCATGGTTTATCCAACAATGTTTTTCTGCAAGAGTTTACCGAAGTCTTGATTCGATGAACAATCGAGTAGCTGATCAAATTTCTCCAAGAGGTTTGATGCAACAACCTTACGTTATAGAAGTCTAAATCTTGGATGGTATTAACCAAAATTAACTGTGCATGGTGGACCTGCGAAGATCAGGTCTCCCCTCTTATTTTTAAATTGACAAATGAGCAATTTGAGAAAGATAAACATGGCAAAGATGATGACCCAACTTGACATTTTATCCAAGAATGTCATTGGAGTTGGTGTTTGAAGTGTAAATGTTGTGGTTGTTGGGACTGTAAACCGCAACGAGGCCAAGTTTGAAGTGATGTACAATGAGGAAGAGAACTTCCTAACCAACCAAGGAGGTGGTGGTTACTAACTACCAAAGGTAAGGGTGGTAACCAAGGTTGGAACAGGGATGAAATATGGAAAGATCGTGCTAGAGAGCGGAGGGATGGTAATACCACTTTGAAGGAAAGAGAAGGAGAGAAGGATAAGTATACTCCTCCTCATGAGCGTCAAAAGTCCAAAGATTTTGAGGTGGCCGATCTAAGGATATGCTATTTCGCATTGTCAAAAAGGTTGAGGGGTCCAATAAAATTATGAAAGAGATGAAGGAAGATCTATCCACCCTTAACCAGATAACGACTTCTAATATCGTCTCTATCAAGCAGTTAGAGACCCAAATGGAGTGGGGACTTGCGTCTTGCCACGACATCAACTAAGACGCTTCCTGGTAGGCAACCCAAGTTTTTATTGCTTTCTTTTTATTTTTGGATAGTTGTTTGTTGATTGTGCATGTTAAAGTGTGGAATGTGTTTGTAATATGCAGTTTGGCGAGATAAAATTCCAGTTAGTGACTCGCCAAAGAGGTCAGTAAGCATGACTTGGACTGCTGTTGGACTAAAGAAATTATGAAATTGGACTTAGTAAAACTCGGTAGACCCATGGAGAAGTCGGTGAATCGCTGAACAGATTGACAATCCCGTCTTTCTCCGTTGTTTGGACCCCCAAGTTGACTGGAGGTCCTGTAAAACTTAAAGAGGTAAATAATCACTATCACCAAGTTGTTTGGCGAGGTCAAATAATGTCACCAAACAAGCAAGATCTGGATGGATTTTAAAAGGCCAAAGGTTTAAAATTTCAAACTCTTTCACATTCCCTCTTTTTTTAACTTCATACAATCACACCCGCACTATATATCCCATATTTTTGGAGTTCTACCATTTTATTGTCGTTATTTTGGTGTTCAGAGTTGGATACTTTGCAACCTAGCTTTACAGATTCCTATGTTTGACACTAGGTTGGTTTTACAAACTCCAAAACCCGTAATTAACGGTTAAACTCATTTGCAATCTTATAATTCTTATTGATGTGTGTTGGTCCCATCTAAAATCATAATATTGTGCTTGTGTGCTTATGTTAGTTTGATATCGTGCCTAAATTGCCTAAATTACTAATTTCCCAAATTCCAATCTTTAAAATTTGACATAATTTGTGGGGTTGTACTTAATTGTTGTTAAGTCTAATCGGGTGAAGTTCCAGGAACCTAATTATGCCAAATGGCGTGCCTTGACTAAGGGTTCAAATCGTCAAATGACCAAATTTGGCCAAATTGAGGGAAGTCTGAGTACCCCGGTAAGATGGATCTATGATTAACAATAAGTGTATGGTTTGATTTTGTTTTCGGGGGTTGTAGGGTTGATTTTAGAAGTTGGGGATGGTTTGATTTTCTTTTCGAGGGTTGTGGGGTTGATTTTGGAAGTTAAGGTAGAAAGTAGTCATACTGGGCAGTTAAGAAAGTTTAGTAGAGCTCGGCGAGTCACTTGGCGGTTCGCCAAACCCCCTTTGATCATCTTGAATTTCATAGATTTTGTTGAGTTTGGTTTTGTAACTTTCGCTGAGAAGCTTGAGTTCGCCAAGTGCACTCGGAGACTTGCCATATGTCTTCTTTACTCGCTATTTCTACGTCCCCAACCCCTAAAAGACGTTGTGATATTTGGCAGGTTAATATGTGCTTGCCGAATAATGTCGACGATTCACCGAAAGTCCTTTCCCATTGCGTATAGGCCATTTCAAGAAAAAATAATTGAGCCAATCCATTCGGTGAACCCTATTTAATTCTCTAAAGTGATTCGACGACTCGATGATCGGTTCAACGTGTCTGTCTACGATATATTTTTTGTATTTTATCTTGAACTTTTCTAATAATTTCCAATTTGTGTTGCATATATGTCTAGACCAAAGGTAGTAGGTCACGACATGCCGCCCCACAAGAGGGCAAATGGAATTATTATCAATGAGGATACAACTGCATCCCAGGTAAGGGTGACGAAACTTCCTACCACCTATGGGAAAGGCAAAGATAAAGTCAAGGAACCTACACGCGCATCAGCGGAGGCCATCTCCGATAGTGAGGGGATCTATGTGACTCACTTCACTACCTCTGAGAGTAAAGGTGAGCATCAAGAACCTCAGGCTGTAATTTATGAGCTTAAGGATAATGATCTATTGTCAGCCCAAAAAGCTGAGTTGTGTTCTAAGATCATGATGTTGTCTCACCACCACCAGCACAAAGTCATCCTTCCCGGTCTATGAATAAAATAGGGATTGAAAACCATCATGCATTGAGAAGAATATGTTGTATACTAATGGAGTAATAGATAGACACCCAGAGATTATGAGCTACTTGAGGCCCCACAAGTTCCATATATTCAATAGACCCTGTGCCCATTACGTTCCAAGTTAGATCCGGGAGTTTTACAATGATTATGGAGCATTAATGTCACACGAAGAAGCTATCTGCTAAATTCAAGCCAGTAGATTATGTGGTTGTCAATGGCAGAAAGGTGAAGTGTGATAGTGATGTTATATATGCAGTTTTGGAGTGTACAAAAGATATTGAGGATGACCATCAATGCATAATCAAGAAAAAGTCATTGGAGATTCTAAATAAGTGGTTGGCCCCTTTGATATCTGATGGGACTCTTCGGTAATTAGAGGCAGGAGCCCAAATGAAGAAAAGGACCTCAAGTAGCAGCGATATACTGGTTTGGCTACATCAACAACACTATCATGCCATCTCAGAATGAGTACATTCTCCGTCATACAAAGGCATCCTGTCTTGGTTGAATTATTGATGGGCATAGTCTCACCTTAGGTATGATTGTGGGCTTGGAGATGGACATGAGGGCCAAGCAGCGCCAAACATCTCTTCTTTTCCTAGTGTTGATCACGGAGTTGTGCAGGTGGGCTCGGGTATCTCGAGATAATAAAAAGAATGTGAAAGTTATTCCCACATCTTCTACTGATATATGACGCATTAAGGCAAAGTAATTAAAGAATGAGGCGAAGAAAAAGAAGGAAGCCCTAGTGGATTGCTCCTCAATTGTTGATACTGACGTATTACCTCCTAAGACAGTGTTGCCTACTCTGGCCCCTAGGCCTTCAGGTATATCTAGTATTGTCCCTCATGTGACTCCTAGTTTTTCTACAACTCTCATGCCTCCCAGAACTGGTACTACTATTGTAGCTGTTCCTGACCACTTCTCACCCAGGTTGCGATACTACAGATAGAGCAGCTATCCCATTTATTGATAGACGTGCCTCTAGACTTGAGGTCATCATTCTCAGGATGATTGCGATAGCCCATATTGTTGTTGTGACACCTCTTAATTTTTCCATTGATGCCATTGCGCCAAGGATAACGGTGTGTAAGCGAGGCCAAGGGGGCCACTGAGAAGGTGACGACTCTAAAGGCCACTATTGCTGAGCTGAGGAAGGATTCAAACTAGTTGAAGTCCACATATAATTCCATGATTTTTGGGACTGTGGAGATTCTATATATTCCAGCTAATACAAATATGCCTTTGGCTAACACCGACGATGAGGTTCAAGTTGAGGAAGTTGATGTAGAGTATGAGGCTAAGACTGATGAGGAGAAGCTTGATGTTGATGAAGAGGCTACCTATGTGGTCTTGAAAAAGCTTGGGAAGGCAACTATTGATTCAGTCGTGCAAATTTCATTGAAAAACACCACTATGGCAGGATCTAGTTCTAGTAATACCCGAGGAACTGATGCCCAAGATTAGATTGTTGCATCGGGAACTTATTCCTCAACATATGGAGCGAATGTGTATACAAGACCCTTATTTACCTTTCTCTCTGTCGTTTTTATTGACATTTTAGTGTTTTGTTGCATTTGAGGATAATTGCTTTTATTTATGGTGGGGTGAGGTATCTCCATACCTACCTCTTGTGATTATCATTTTTATTTATATATTGAATTTTTTTGTGCTGTAAATTGTTTCTTGAAACTGTTTTATGGATTCTTGAGCTTATGAATCATTTTTTTTAATGCAAATGGTTTTGACCCTTCTAAAAAATATTTACCACCTATTGTTGTGTTTGATTGTGGTTGTTCTTTAGAAAATTTGAGTATCAAGTATGATCAATACCAATGATTTGAATAATTCTCTTAATCGAATAAAATATGTGTGTGACTACGATGAGGCCAAATGAAGTTTCATAGACAATATTTGGACTATTTGCATCTCGTTGTAACTATTCGGTTATTGAATGAGTTTTGTGATGAACATTCCACATTAGGAAAAGTGTGGGGTCTTGTTTGATATCAGTGCTACTGTCTTGTGTAATGATTATACTGTGAACCTTGTGTGATGACACCTAGAATTTTCCCCATTGGTCCAGTTGACTAAGTGATGCAAGATCTTGAAATGATCTTAGACAATAATTTTGCAGAGTGAAACAATTTGACAATATACCTCTTTTATGGCCAACCTTGTGACAATGTGAACTTTTCTTGAAACCCTTTTTTAGCCTTATCATTTTTTTGGAAGAAACTTGATGAAAGTTGCAACCCCTCTTTATCTATTCACCATAATCCTCATGAAGTATAGGTTCTTTGAATATCCAACTCAAGCCAAAAGCCTAAGTTGGGGGTGTAGTGAAAGGAGAGGGTGAATCAAGAAGTATGAAGCAAC
Source organism: Solanum pennellii (assembly GCF_001406875.1). Classification (NCBI taxonomy): domain Eukaryota; kingdom Viridiplantae; phylum Streptophyta; class Magnoliopsida; order Solanales; family Solanaceae; genus Solanum; species Solanum pennellii. Next base: position 39,784,091 of record NC_028642.1, on the reverse strand, counting down.
CCCCTTTGATCAATATTTTTGAAAAAGGAACCTCTCCATAAAAAGATAAAATGTAATAAAAAAAATGAAAAAGTTGTGAAAGTTGCAAAAGAAATGGGGTGTCCCGTATTCCATTGGAAGTGAATGATGAGGTGAGATTTTTAGCACAATTTAAAATTTTGAAGAAAAGGAAAGAAAGTGATGTCCGTATCATACTTCATGAGGATAGCAGTCACTGGGCATAAATGACCATACATTTGCACTAAGCCCCGTTACAAGCCTTAAAAAGAACTTTTTGATCTTGAGTGAGCTGAAGTGAATGTCAATCGGAAAATAAGGGCAAACCACGGGTGAAGTCATGCATGTGTTCATATTTGTGAGTGTGATAGTTGTATGTGATTTCAAAACTATAATGTGTTGAACAATTTTGTGTCAATATGGAATCATACTTGTAGTGAGGACATTTGAGTACCTTTGTTGAGATGAATTTGCATTTGAATTAAGTATTATGAAGTTGATGATCCTTGATGATGGTAAGTCACAAGTTGAATCTTTGAGTGCACCTTGATCCTAGCTTGCATGAGTAAGTTGAGTCTTGTCGTGTGCATTCATGATTGATTCTTTTGTAGGACTATTTGAGACATCCTTTTTGAACTGCTGAACTTGGATTTTACTTGAGAACAAAAAACTTTTTAAGTTAGGGGTGTTGATGAATTCGAGATTCGGACTCATTTAGGGCTTTAGTTATATAGGTTTAGTATCCTCAAATGCTTATTTGTGCCAATAACTGATATAAAACCCTTGATATGTAGGTATATAGATTGAGGAACAAAGCAAGGACACTAATTTGCAAAAAACAACAATGCGAGTTGATAGAACGAAAAAAACGCAAGCCTAAGATCGGCAAGTCCACTTGGCGAGTCGTTGAAAGGCCATTTGACCGCTTAAAGTTCAAATGAGCCAAACCTTGATGGAAGAAATCAAGTAGGCAATGGAAAGGAGCAGTTGGTGAATCACCGAATAGTTTTGTGATGCAGTGCTGGATCGCCCAAAGTTACAAAACTTGAGGATGCTGAATGCCAAGACAAAAGGCAATGAAAGTGACCAATGGGTGGCTCGCCAAGTGGTTCGGTGAGCCCTGCTTACTTTGACAAGTGTCTCTTCGCATCATATTTTTGACGACTATAAATACATTTTTGCACATTTATTTTAGTATCTGATATCAATATCTTAGTCTATTATTAAGTTTTTAGCTCTGGAGATAATTTTCTCTAGTTTTTTCTAAGCTTTGGAGAATTGAAGTTTTTCACTCTAGAGAAATTTGAAGTGGGTCTTTCAGATTCTTCGATGATGAACATTGTAAAGACGAAATAAATCTTACCCAGTTGATTAAACTCAATTTGGTAACGAGTTTTATCTTTTTACGATGTTTCTCTAAGACCCCAATTCTTGGGGTGTGATTATGTGATTATGGATTGATTTAGTTGATGAGTATTGCTAATTGTTTGTTTAAATTCTATATACAAGTGATTTCAATAATTAATTGTGGTTTATTATAATAATTGTAGTTGTAAATGTAGTTATACCATTGTATTTTTGGCTTGCTCGAGAGAGATTTTAAAACTAAACTTATCAATTAATGTTCAGTAGGTATTGGCTTGACCTGTTTTCAGCTCGAGAAAGTGAATCCTAAACCCAATTCAATACATTCAGCTCAAGAGAGTGAATGGACTAAGGTTTTTCTATTCTTATTGAGAAATCAACTTGATTCGGAATAAATTGTTCGAGAGAAAGTGTATCTCCTCTATAGTCTAGCTTACTTACTAATATTCAGTTATTTATAATAGTTGAAATTATCCATTTGTCTATATTAGCCTATAATCAAATCACATCCCAAGAACTCATCTCATTATTGTTATTTCGTATTGTCTTCCACTGCTGGTAGTTGATAATTCCAAACCAAAACCCCAATTTGAAATTCGTGTCAATCCTGATTTGCATGATGTCTTTATTCGAAATGTCTATTCCTATGATTGATTGCAGCACATTCATACTTTCCATTTGAATCTCAAACACATACCGCTCCCTGTGGGATTCGATCCCAACTTATTTAGTTGGATTATATACTGATTAACGACCGTGACACTTAGAATTGGATGAAGAATATTTTATAACGTTATTCTAATCACAAAGGCCAAGGCAAAAGCTAACGTTGTGCCAAGATTTCCATGACACTTGCATGACCACGAGAGTCTTCACGGCTCGTGGTGGCTACCACCAATCGTGGTGACACCCGTGGTGGTGAGGCAGTAAGCCCCTCAAGGCTGCCCAGTTTGGCCTCATCCACACGAGCCATATCAAGGCTCTTGAAGTCCTAAATGACTCGTGGGAGTGGTCGTGGACTTGCGTTCAAGATTGGGGAGTTCTGTATGGTGGGGCTTAGCCACTGGTCAAGGGACCACAGGCACCATGACGAGCCGTAGAGACCTTTACGACTCGTGAAGGTGGCCTTAGTGCCTGGCACTAGGTAAATGTGAAATTCCTTTTTAAGTTATATTTAAGTGAGGTCGTTTTGCCTATAAGATATTTTAATCCATTAACTACCCCAATTAAGTCATTATTTCCTAAACCCCAATAGAATCCCAAAGTTCATCCTCTAAAAAATTCTCTTTTTAGAGAACTCAATGAAGAAAAAGAGGGTCAAGATAGGTCAAGTCTCAATTATTTCAAGCTTTTAGACTTTGAATCAAGATATGATGACTTATTCATTCACAAACTCCTTTTCATCCATGAAGCCCCATGCTTCCCTAATGGTGAAGATCAATCCCCAATTCTAGTTAGGGTTTCTTCCTATATTATGGATATTGTTGTATGTTGATCCAATTTAGTGGATAATGGTTCTTTATGATTGAATTAGTATATTATGTTTTAAAGATGAAATTACATTTTAACATTCCCAACCCATGTCTAGAGAGATAAAATTGAAGTAAGTAGGTTTTATGTCGTGAAAGAGGAAATTGAGGGTTTAGATGTAATATTCTAAGATTAATGAAATACATGATAGATTAATTGAAACTGAAGTAATTATATATGGATTGCTTGAGAGTTTAGCACCTAGACATGAATTGAATTCGACTAAAGTACATATGATGAATTATGACTTGTAGTATTGAGATTAAGTTTATATGATAATATACGGTTAGAATTATTTAAGAATAAAACATGTGGTTAGGTTCTCTTGAGAATTACACATATATGATGATCATGTGAAGCGCTTGAGAGTAAGGCTTGTAGTATGAATGTGATTAAGGCTTGTAGTATGAATGTGATTTTTAGGGCCTCGAGAGCAAAAGCTAATATGAATGAACTAGGAATGTTAACGCTTTGAGAATGAAGCTATTATGTATGTTTATTTCTATATTTGCGGAAGGACTTTGCTCACATGACCTATACTATGAGTATATGAGATGATGCATGTAGTGATTTGATTACTTGTATTGTGGTTATATCCATGTACAATGTAGTGAATTCTAGATGTGTTGATTGAATATGGTCCTTGATCCTTGAAGGATAAAGTCTGAGAATTATGCATGACTATGAGATTTATGTATATGCTTTATAAACACTATTAAAGTGAAGTGTCCAAGATTTTGATAATTTTGTTGTGTTGATTGAAATGATATTTTCATAAACACATAATGAAAATGATGTGAAAGGTTTCTCGCATAATGAAGATTCCAGATTGAAAGACTTTCTCACCTAATTTAATCTAATATTTACATGTTGACATGGACGGTGAAAGGTTATCCTCACGCATGATCTAATGAGCTATTCAAATGAAACAATATGACCTAATATGAACTCCATAGGAATTATGCATAGCACCGAGTAGATATTGATGTCCGATGGGCACTTTTCCAACAGAAAGGTCGGGTTCCTAGAAACAATCTCTTGAGATCGAAGCTCTTCTATTAGAAAGGCCGGTTTCTAGTAGAAATCTCATTATCCCATAAACTACATGCCCCGGTAGGATATTTAGCTAATGGATCCACCTAAAGCTAATAAACCACGGTTTCACCTTAGGCAAGTAGGTCAACCCTTTTCAATTTGGGTAACACTAAATTTCTTGTTAATCTCACATGGTCTATGTCAGTTAAGGCTAATTCCCAAAATAAGAAAGTGAACTATGAGCTATGGTTACTTACAAAACTTTACTCATCATGGGTGATTTATAGGGTCTTAGTAAGCCTATTCATTGTATGTTCTCTTATGTTATGATGATCTATATGTTTGGTATACTATGATTTATGCTTTTACACTATCACTATAAGAATGTGAACATAAATGATGAACCGAGGATACTTCAAGGAAGTATTATAAATTTGTTTTGGTATGAGGACTACTTGTATGTTGTGTGTTTAACTTTGATTGTTGCTATAAGTTGCTTTCCTTAATATGATTGGCTAAAGGCGAATGTTCCATTGTTTATGAAGAAATAAGTTAAGGATGAGATCGAAAGATGACAAATATGAAAGAGGGATTTAAGTGATTTTCTTAGCATGGGTGAGAATATGGGATCTTATTCATACATTGCATAAGCTCTCGTTGAGGTGACTTATGTAGTGTTTTTCTTATGTTATGTTTGATTATGTTGTTATATCTTATGCTTATAGCTTATGTCTTATGATAATGTCTCTTATTGTCACAACCCTAAAGCACACCCTAGAAGTTAGGGTACTCTCGGATTGCGACCGGCGTACTTGACCTCTCCGAGGTCTAGTACAATTCCTTACATATCATTCATTTCATATACATAGTGAAAAGTAGTGCGGAATTAAAACTTTTCGCAAAACATGTGATTGTATTTAAAAAATTCTTTCATATAAAGTAATAGGAAATACTAAGTCTCAATATCATGAATCTTAAGACACGAGAATACATGGGCCATAGCCCATACACAATACGAAAATAGAAATACTTAGTCTATTACAATACTTCAAAATAGAAACATAAAAGACATCTATATATGCCCTCGAGTCAATTGAGGACATACTTCAACTTCTCTCTAACGATGTTACGTTCCAAGTCTTCCTTTACAAATGGTCCTCACCTACAAACAACTATAGATATAGATAAAAGCATAGATTAGTACAACCACATGTACTAAGTATTATGCATAAAAATCATGAAAACGGACATTTATTGAAAATATGCGTCTTTTCATTTATAAATCATATTATCATCATAAGAATAACATTTATCAACTTAGAAACACATAAGATAACAATAAACCAAATATCATAATTTTTTAAGTCACTTTACAGTAACCTCAACTCACTATTACAGTGAATTCCTTCACTGTACAGTGAAGTTACCTGTCTTCACCTTAGACACCCTTTAGTATGTAATCATCCCACTTAAAGCTATCCTAAGATTCACTTAAGTTAGACAAAGAGAGAATGCCCATACCCCCTCTCTAAGTGTGACTAACGACCCTTAAGACTTCTTATAATGAGTCACATACACACTTACAAGGCATCATAACATCAATGTAAGATTCTTCTACCAAAGGTGATTCTAACTCTCACTTGAGTGAGTTGTGAAGCGACCGCCCATACAATCCCTTGCACACACACTTAATAGATCCTATAGACTACCTAGGATAGAATCATTCTCACTTAATACCACAACACATACATAACGTGACATTCTCATTACAAAGGCTATCAAAAGACCTACTTAAGTAAATCAAGAACATAACTTCCATGGTTGACCTCTTCAAGATTACCTAAGTAATCCTTAAGACTACCTAAGGCTTAGATCATGTCTACATATTCAACCAACTTCCTTAACTAAAGTCATTCTCAAGACTTCCAAAGATAAGACATGAAGAGATCATCCCTTATGCCCTCTTCACACTTTAGCTAAGGAATCCTTGAGTCACTTTAGATTAGGTACTCATTCATTTACATGCTTCATAACATAAGTCGTTAGTTCATTAGTTCAGTTGAGACTCATACATCGCATAAAGGACATTCAAGTAATGGTCTTAGACAAGACATAGGGACTCTAACTAACACCTTCAAAGCCTATTGTGCAATGTCTAGATAGCATCCAATACCACCACATAAACTTCATAGAACTTATATAATGCTAGTAAGTATCCCACATATTGAGAATAGGAAATAACCGACATAGACCATGATAGCAAGACATGTAATCCGAAGTTCTAACCTACTTCGATGAGGGTGTTCTACTTGCCAATGGTAGCACTTAGACATATCCCATATAGGCACATGGTTAAGGAATATGAAGGGCATTCTTTGTAATCTAGTCTCATTCTTTAACTAGAACTACTTCCTTTTCATACTCACTCGGTGCTAGTCTTTGTTCTCATAGAGTAATTCATATTGAGGTTCATATAAAAGGGGTTCCATATCAAGTTCGTAACCCAATTACATCTACCCTACCAAAGAGGTCTTCTAGGGTTACCTTACAATGGCGACAAGAAGCTTATGATGACTTTCCTAAGGTTTGATATGATGCTGTTCCATCCAATCAACCTTAAGTCCATCATTCCTTTACTTTGAAGGATACCATTACGACTTTCTACTTCAACATTTATAACCTCACCACTAGGTTCAAGGTTTTCACATAAAAGACTTTCTTAACATTATTTAAGGTCTCATGTCATTCATACATACAAGACTAAGAGGATTTAGCATCCTAAGTCAAGTCATCACACATTCACATTCATATATACATAAAGTAAGGGACACAAGTCAACCAAGACAAGACACCACATACTTCACCTTAACACATTACATGTCATTCTAGAAACACATAGACATAACTATATTTTCTTTAAGTCATCTGATACACTATCATTCCATCAACAATGTGACCAACATAGACTCATATAGTCAATTAGGAATAACCAAGCATCAACCCTAAGACTATACACACAAGTCAAAGTCATAGTCTAACATGATCACCTAAGATGACATGCATAGAAGAATACATATACTTTCACATTACTTAACTACACAATAGACACATTACTTCAAGTATTTGCCGACAATTCCATGATCATCATAATACATAAAGTAACGCCGACAAGGCCACATCAATTGCAAGTAAAGCACATAACACCGCCACCATAAGTGGACAATACCAATAACAATATAATTGAAGTCTAATTAACATAAATATACAGGAAATATGGCATGCTACCACCACTCCATCTTCAACACCTCAATTCAATGCCAAATTACCCAATTTGATATCATAATGCCCTTACCCTGGCCACAACTTACAATTCAATGCAATTATAACAATATTCATGAAACTAGGTCAATTCACTGCATATTCATCAATCTAACACAACCTAGATATCAATTTACTATAATTATTACATCATTAGACAGCCCATAGGAAACTACACCATAATTAATCAACATTAGGCCAATATCAAGTAACCGATAACTTCGTCAAAAACTAGGGTTCATCCAATTCATGGTTTACTTAGGTATTTTAAGTTAAAATCATCATTAAAATAACAATATAATCCATAATCAATGTTTAAAAATCATTAATGCAAGAACCCATGGTAGAATCATGAAATTGGACAATTCAACTTTGAAAACTTTAGAAAATTTCTTGAGAGTTGGGCTCCTTGATGAAGAGAGTTTCAAGGATAAAAAAAGCCTCAATAATGATAATTCTTCACTTTGATGAATAATATACACTCAATTCAACAATCCAAGCTCTTCTTTGACTTTTGGCTTCAATGGAGTCTTAAGGAATTTCTAAAGGATTTTGGGGTTTTGATTTGGAAGAATGAATTCTTCTAAGTGTTAAAGACTTATGTACACACTAAAAATACCAAAAAGACCCTTAAGGAACCTCCAAACCTCTTATTTGGAAGTGGGGTGAAAATATAACTTCACCCCTCACTTAACAGTGAAGCTGCACGCAGGACACAACACCATTGACGGTTGGCAGTCGACGGACCGTTTGTCCATAAATGGATCGTCATATCCTTCCGTCGTTGGGTTCAGAGACTCAACATGGTTCCCTTCTATCACCAGTATAAGTACCTACCAATGGAACCCATCAACGTGGCGTCGACTGGCCCACGAGCCTTCGATTGCCTTAGTCGTTTGGGGCTGCCTTGGACAGTCTTGGGCATCAGTTTTTGGTCCTTCCTCAAGAACCCTTGGATGGTCCTTGGGGATATTTGCCCAGACGTTTCCAACCCAAACATGATAGTATAAGATTTTAGAACCTCTAACATGAATTTTATCAAAAACAAATACATAAAACTCGACGAAACATGCTTAGACACACAAGGTCGTTTCAAGGCAAGCCTTTCGAATGTCATGAAGTTCTTAGACGTTTGACCTCCAAACATCACGAAACTTGACACACTGCCTATAAACATCATAATAAATCAAATAATTACATTACAACCTCATGAATTACACATAAACACATAAAACCACATATATGACTTAGTCGTCGAACGTCTTGGTCGTCCCTTGATGGTTGACTTCCAATACACCTAAACTCTTAGGCACTGAATCAATACAATATTTTAGACATATTTAGGACCTTAGACCATAATTACCAACATGTTAGACTCTAGTTCACCTAAGTCATTTTCGGGGTCTTACCCTTATGCTTATGACTTATGTTATTGTATTTTATGATTATGGTATATGTCTTATGTTGACTAATGACTCTTATATTATTATGGTGATGATTTATGTTAGACATTAGATTTTGTACATTATCGTACTAACACATACTTTTTCCTACATTCTTATCAAATGTAGGGTTTGACGATATTGAATTTCATCCTCGTGGCTAGGTTCATAATAGATCAAGAAGAAACGTTTTGGTGAGTCCTCATAGCATGAAGGACTTGATCACCCTTTCCTTTTTATGTCTTTCTTTTATGTTAGAACTTTTGTATGGACGTGTCCCTAACTGTTTTCAAGTATTAGATGGTTTGAGATAAATGTAATAGACTTCCACTTTGTTTTATGAAACATTGATTGTATTGAAAAATGTTTTTAAATTTCCATACTTTTTAATTATCTTATTCTGTGATATGCTAAGTGGCTTACATGGAGTCTTTCGAGGTTACATGTGCCAAGTTACATCTAGGGGGTACCCCTGGGTCGTGACAAACTTGGTAATCAGAGCATACGGTTTTGAATGATTCTAGGATGTCTCAAACCACATCTTGTAGAGTCTTGTTCATAAATGTGAAGCACGCCGCATTTATGAATAGGAGCTAATGGATGTTTAGGAAACTTTGATTATTCATTCTCTAAGTCGTGCCATAGAGTTTAAATATATTAGGTGAGAAATATTTCTCCTAATCTGTGTCGGATGGTTTTCAGGATATGACTACTACAAGGTCTAACATTAGAAGGAATGAGGAAGACAATATGGATGAAAATGTTCCTCCTTAATCTCCGATTGACCCTTTGGAAGAGAAAGTAACAAATGAGAAGTTTAGGTTTGGTTTTCAAATATTGACTCATGTTGGGATAAATACTCTAAAATTTTATGGGTAAAAATAGAGGAAGATCCTCGAGAGTGTATAGATGAGGTCTTTGAGGTATTGGACATTGTGGAGTGACTAAGTTAGAGAAGGAGAAATGGCCGCTTGCTAATTGAGAGGTGTTGATCAAGTTTAATTTAATCAATGGAAAGATGCTAGAATGGTAGGAATGGGTTCCATAGAGTGGGAAAGGTTCAAGAGTGCTTTTCTATATAGGTTGTTCCCTCTAGAGGAGAGGGACACTTTAGTGCTTGAGTTCATCAATCTTAGGCAAGGTATTATGAGAGTTAAGGAATATTCATTGAGCTTCACCCAATTGTCTAAGTATGCTTCATTTTTGGTGTATGACTCTAGGTTGAGAATGAGGAAGTTTATGTTGGAGTATTTAATTTAGTAGTGAAAGATTATTGTACGACCATGCTTTATCATGATACGAATATTTCTCGTCTTATGGCTTATTCTCAACAAATTGAGGAAGAAAAACTGGAAGAAAGGTTTATGGGTAAAAAAAGGTTTAGGATTGATGATGATAATTCTTCTAGAAAGGTTCTCCGGATAAGAACTTTCTAGGATCTCCCAAGATATAACCTATAAAGGGTGTCCAACCCTAAGTCTCAAGGAACGGATAGTAGACCCCTATTTCCTACTTATGCTAGATATTGCAAAAGGCAGGGGGGTAGATGTTTAGCCGGTATGAAGGGTTGTTATGGTTGTGGTGAGAGTGGACAGAAGATGAGAGATTGTCTAAGGATGAAGGCTAAGGGTAGACCGAAGAATCAAATTAAGTTCTATGCTCCCAAGCTAGAGATAAACTAGAGTGTCCTTCGAATGCTGCTTGTGGTATGTGTTTTATGCTTATTTAGACTCCGGTGAGGCTTGTCTTTTGTGACTTGTTAAATTTGGTATGATAAACCTTGTTGTTGTCTTTGTTATAAATGAGTTGCATTATGGTTATGTTTATTTGGTGGTAGACCCCGACTTAGTCATTATAAGTTTTAGAATGTTTTGGAGGATTTGATGAATAGAGTGTTTAAGTAATGCCTAGATGGGATAAGTGAATGGATTCCTCTAAAAAGTTAGTCGTGCAGTTCACCATGGTTTAGAATCATCCTGTGTTATGGATGTGAAATGTTAGTGATGACTTGCTTTGACCTTAGAATCGAAAGAAATGATTCATAGAAGAGTTCATATAGTCTTACTCCCAGCGGGAAATGATGTGCTTAGATAGAAAGGTCGTTAAGTGTTCTTGTTGTTCATAATATGGGGGTTGGCTTGAAATTTTGATCACCTTGATAGGTGTAGTAAGTTTGGGAAAGTTTAGTCCTGGTTTTGTAGGCTCGTATGAGATTTTGAGTGGAGTTAGTAAGGTTGCTTGTAAACTAGAGTTGCTTAATGAGTGGCACCGGTGTACCCGATTTCCATGTCTCTTGGATATATGAGGGTGTTGGATATCTAAAATTCATAGATCGTTTAGAAGAGTTGAGAGTTAATATGAATTTCTCTAATTTAGAAATAGCGGTAGGGATCTTAGACCGGCAAGTTAGTAAATGGAATAAGAAGGAAGTTTCTTCCATGAAAGTGTTAAGGAGAGACCTTTAAGTGACGGTTTTAGGTGAGGGTGCTACTGGGGAGGCTGAGGCTAATAAGATGTCCTGATATACTTATATTTTCCTTCTATACCTCATTTAGTCTTGAGATGATATGTTCCTCTTAATTGTATTATGTTTTGGAGTCATTTGTGTTTAAGATATTTCCATGATTTCTTTATGTGGTGCATGTTCATAAAAACTCATTTTTTGAAAAAAATGAAGTTGCATGCTTAATTTTCCACATTTTGTTGTCCATTGAGTATGAGTTGCCTATTTGACTTCACGAAATGAATAAATGAACATGCTTTGATATGATTTTTGATAGTAAGTTGCATTTAGACTCAATCATAATTATTGAGTATTCATCAAAGCTTGGAGAAGGTAATTTCCACTATGAACATGAGAAATGTTGAATTTACAGGCATAATGGGTTGTTAGATGTAGTTCCCTACTTTCTTGAGATGCATTAAATGTGTTTGAGTTGGAGTCAATGTTTCCTCCTTAGTTGCGTGCATTTAGATGTGTTGCATGCATGATGGGTTGCTAGTATTGAGTCTTTATTTTCATAGGGTGTCAAGATCGTTATTCGACAATGAATGTCCCCAAGGGGAAGATATTTTGACACCCCATAGTCTAGTAGACCATATAGGGCTAAGTTTGAGGGATACAAGTCAAAGACTAGAGGGCATGCGTCAAGGCAAATGAGCAAGGGCCAAGGCTTCTCCAAACTTGCCATGGCACTGCCCATGACCATGAGAGACTTCACGGCTCGTGGTGCCACCCGTGGTGGTAAGGCAGTGAATCCCTCAAGGCTTCTCAATTAGGCCTCCTCCACACGAGCGATTTCACGGCTCGTGAAGGCCTAGATGGCTTGTGGGAGTGGCCGTGGACTTGCCTTGAATATTGGATAGCTTTTATGGTGGGTCTTAGACACTATTAAAGGGATCACGGGCAACATGATAGGTCGTGGTTCCTTTGACGGCTCATGAAGGTGGCCTTAGTGCATGGCGCACTAGGCTACGTAAATAAGGGTAAAATGAGAAATTCCTTTTCAAGTTAGCTTTAAATGAGGTTGTTTTTCCTTGAATTAATACACCTATATAATCTATTTTAACCCTTTGGCAACTCCAATTAAGTCATTATCTCATATACCCCAAAATAATCCCAAAGTTCATCCTCTCTAAAATTCTCTCTCCAGAAAACTCAAAGAAGAAAAAGAATAGGGTCAAGCTAGGTCAAGTACCATTGTTTGTAGATTGGTATGCTTTTTAAAAGGTATGATGACTTATTCGTTCATGGCATATTTTCATTCATGAAGCCCCATGTTTTCCCCAATAGTGAAGATGAACCCCCAATTCTAGTTAGAGTTTCTTCCTATACTGTGGGTATTGTTGTATGTTGATTCAATTGAGTGGATAATGGTTGTTTATTATTGAATTAGTATTATATCATGTTTTTAAGATGAAATAACACGTTTACATGCCTAACCCATGTCTAGAGACATAAAATTAAAGTAAGTGAGTTTTATGCCATGAAAGAGGAAATTGAGGATTTAGATGTAATCTTCTAAGATTGATGAAATACATGATAGATTAATTGGAAGTGAAGTAATTAGATATGGATTTCTTGAGAGTTGAACACCTAGACACTATATGACTTAGACTAAAGTGCACATGATGACTTATGAGTAGTAATGTTGATATTGAGTTTATATGATGCTATACGATTAGAATTGATTCAGTCATAGTCTCGCCTTATACACACTTGAAGCCTATGTTCACTAGATAAATTGAGAAAGGTATGGTAGTTATCTCACACCACGTATTGCACATTTTGTTCATCCAAGCTGGACAGATCTACGTTCAAGATAGAGAGGGAGAGCCTTCCCATTTCTTTGATGCACTTGTTTCAGAATGAAACATGTGGTTAGATTGTCTGAGAATTAAACATATATGATCCATGTGAAGTATTTCTTGAGAGTAAAACTTGTAGTATGAATGTGATTTCTAGGTCCTTGAGGATAAAAACTAATATGAATGAAGCAGGAATGTCAAGGCTTTGAGAGTAAAGCTGTTAGTATGTTTATTTGTATATGGTATCATTGTGGAAGGACTTTATTCACATGACCTATCATAGGATTGCTTAGATTAAAAGTTAGAGCTGCTAAGAGGGTTTTCATCTTTTATATTGGAGGTGTTGACACCCAATTTTGACCCTCCACAATGTATATCAATCTTCAAAGTTCTTCGATTTCAAACGATTGAAACAATTAATTTTACAAAAATTCAAAATATTTTCAAGTTATGTATAAAGTATTCTTTTCCTTTTTAATAATTTTAAATAAAATTATGTATATTTTTACAATTATGTCATTTTTTGAATATTCGAAAATCATCTCAATTTTTTTAGTTAAATATTTTATTGAATTAGTTAAGTTTTAAATTATGATTATAAGTTTGATTTATTAAGTTTAATTGAGTTTACTATTTTATTTCTTCGAAATTAAAAGCTCGTTAGTTGATTATATTAATTCGTCTCATATAAATTTTAGCCAAATTCACTAGTCAAACTCAAGTTGGTTAAGTTTTCACTTAAGTTGGCTAATTTTGCAATTAAGTTGGCCAAGTTTTAAATTCAAATCGAGCCTTTTCCTTACATTACATTCCTTCAAGGAAAAATTAGCAAATAAGTCAAACTCCCTAACATAATTATAAAAAACATTTATACTTTAAAATAATTATTGAAATTGTCAATATGTCAATATTTTACCAAATAAAATGTATTTAATGTAATTAATTTTCTATCCTTTTATTTCTCAAATCAGGCCCCACATTCCACTAATTTTACTCTCCAATACGTGTGAAAAAAGAATATTAAAAACTCTCATTATTCACTTTCCCCTCTTTCTAGGTTCTTTACTCTCAATTTCTCCCTTCTCTCTCTTCAGTTTTCACTATTGTTCTCTTCTTCCTTGTGAAAATCACCTATTCTATTTTCTTTCAGTTTATACAAGAAATCTCTCTATATTATTTTCTTAGAATTTTGTATCCTTTTTCAACTAATATTCAAATTAGTGTGTATGCTTGTATTCATTCAAAATCTCATGTTGTATAGTTTATGAATCTTGTATTTGTTCTTAATTGAATCCATCCCAAATGTATACAAAATACATATGTATTTTATTTATATAAAGAACAACTTCCTATTAGTTTCTTTTGTTTTTTTTTAATAAAAAAAATCAGAATTTCGTATCCTTTCTCAATTTGTATTTAAAATCGTATGTATACAATTAATATTGGTATTCATTCAAAAATCATGTTTCATAGTTTATAAATTTGGTATTTGTTCCAAAATTATATTCATTCTAAAGGTATGTCAACTAGTTATATATTTTATTTAAGAATGATTACAACAAATATTCATTTATTCCTTTTCAATTTTATGTTTCATTCTCACTTTTTTATCATACTATTTTTTTTTGTATTGTATATATTACGATATAAAATTCTAAATAAAATATAAAACAAATAGAAATACAAATAAAATACATATTGAAATAAATACGAAATACAACATTTTTGAAGAAAAAAAATAGACAGGGAAAATTTATTTGAATAAAAATATGTTTCTTAAATAACTATAGATTCATTTGGCATACCTATTGAAATGAATACAAAATTATAAAAAACTACAACATAAAACTATAATGAATATAAGTAGAATACATAGTGGAATGAATACAATTTAAAAAATGTTAAATTTCTGGAGAAAAAAAAAGAACAAAGTTTGAGTTTTGTTTGAAAATGTAATTTATGAGAAAATTAAGTGATCCTTAACTTCTTTGAAATATTCTCTCCCTTGATTTTCTCCCTTTTGTTATTTAATAATTCTATTCTTTAAATAAAAACAAATAATAAAAACATAAATAAGATACATAACAAACTAAAAAATTAATATTTTTACTAAATATTGTAAATGTTGCTAATGAGGCCTTTTAAATGTTAAAATATTGACATTTTAAAAAATTTTCCCCTCCCATTAACAGAACAAATTTTTTTGGGCCTTTTTGCCTCTTTTCAGCAGCCCAATCTACCAATTACATACCCAGCCCAACCCCAGTGCGCTCTTCTCCTTCAACCCAGCGAGACCCAGCTCATCAGTGGCGACCAGTACGCTCGAAGCCCGGGAGCCTCGCACGTTTTCTCTTCCTCTCTCTCTTTTCAAAATTAAATTTCAAATTAAAACTTGAAGAGTTGAGGAAATATATTTCAAATTAAAACTAGAAGCGGAGCTTTCTTGCGCTTGCTTCCTCCTTTCCTCCCAAATCAACGATCATCCATTCAATTCCGTTGAGAATGGGTGCGAATTGAGTCAGTCCTCCAAGAAAATTTCATCTTCTAATACAATAAGTTTAGAAATGGGAAAATCCCTACAATAGCTTAGTTAATTCACAAGTAAAAGTTGACAAGTCTTCCTTGGTCGATTTTGAAGGCATTTCCGGCGAGATTCCTTTTGTGGTGAGTTAGTTACCTCAAACTTTGTTTTTTATGTCCTCTGTATCCAGAAAGGTGATCTCCATCCCTGTTCTATTTTTTTTTATTTATTTCTTGAAGCGTCCATTGCTTGCTCCATCCTTAGTTGTTAAATTATTTAAATGATGAGATTTTGGGCGTATTTCAATTCATTGTTGGCTGTGAATGAGTAGCATAGCTGGTCTGTTCATTCATAGCTTATTTGTTCCGCTTTCAGCCCTTTCTGCTTGAGGTTTGATGATCCTGTTTGATGCTGAGCTGGCCTTTTCCGTATTAATTTCCCCTTGTTCATGTCTGTTAGTTCAGCTGCTAATTTCTGAATGTAGCAATATTCTTAAAGGTTATTTGATTTACGGTCTTTGGTATGTTGAGTACTTATGTTTGTTAGCGAGGGACATGATGAGTGAAGGTGTTAAAAGGGCATGATCCACAAAATCACATGGAAGAAAATTGTCAGGAAAAACCTACAATTTCTTCGAATTCCTGTAGACATAGTGAAAAATAGGTCACAATAGAAAAGGTTTTCAGTTGGGATTATGTTTTAGTCAGCAACTCTTGTAAAGGAAGAAAAAGTACATTCTTTGTGTCTCTTCTTGTGAAGGAGCACGAAGATGATTAAAACAAAGAAAAACAATTGAATGGAGAAGAAGTGGAACTCTTGTTATTGCATGCATGGATTTCAATGTAAGTTTCTTAACTTAGCTTAGATTTATAATTGTAGATTCCATTACTATAGAATTGGATTGTAAGTTTAAGAAAATAATGGTAAAGAGATAGATGTATCTGTTAAATTCTTGGAATTCGGGCAGGTTCGTTACATGATTGGACTAAGCTCTAATATTTCGACATACGTGAAAGGAAACAGAGGAGTAGTAAGATAATCTTAGTTTATTACCATGAGATATTAATCAAGATAAGGCTGCTTTGTACGATAAAAGCACCAATTAGGCGACTTGGCAGATGAGTCAGTCACAGAACCTCATGGGATGGGTATTTAACTATAGTATGAATTATCATAAACGAGGAAGTTAACACAAAATTGATATGAATGTGATTATAGATTGACCAAGGAATTTGTACAGATCACTCGAGCGACGAGCTTGGAATTTCAGCACGAGTACTGTGAGTAGTAATCTTACCACAATTTCTTTTTATAACTTCCATGACTTATGTATGCTTTATAAAGTGAATGATTTACCGAAACACTTTGAGCTTGCATATGGGACAAGTCTTTTTACTTGATATGATACCGAAATAGTTATTTGACATGTTTATCAATACTTGAGATATGATTACATTAAAGTTATCCGACATTAATTTTATAGTTTTAACATTTATTTTATACATTAAAGTATTAACTTTCATATAATTTGGTAATATGACTTATACTTTTTTATGATTTTTATCTTTTAACATATTTTATTGAGTTTTTGAGACTTAAAATTTTGAATGGTCCAATAAAGTTTACCATGATATTAATAATTCTAATAAAGCTTAATTTAAGATCAAATCAATACTAAAGCTAACCAAAAAATTTAATTGAAAGTTAAGCATGACAATAATGTTGAATATTTGTTCTTTGATTTTACATTGGTTTAGACATTTAAAATGGATAACCTACTTTTAACTTTTCTCTTAAATGTTTAATAATGTAATAAATACTTATTATACTTATTTTACCATGATTTAGTACTTTTAAGTTATGATAATTTTTATTATGACTTATCAATTTGCAATATTTATTTTATACGATTTCATAATTATTTTTTGTTGAATATTTTAGTGTCATAACTAATCTCATATTTTGTTTTATTTTCTTAAGAAATACCTTAGATAGTTATATGTTGATCGGACTAGAGAAATATTTGGAGAACAAGTTAAAATATGTTTGTATGAATAATTAACCGAAAATCCAAAAACATCCAAGGTTTATTAGTTTAGTTTAATTTATAAATTTAAAACTTTTGACACTAATTATTTGGTTTGATATTTGAAAAACTCAAAGCAAACTAAAACACTCGAGGTTGAAAAGCTCACAAAAAACCGTAGCTCTATTAGTTGGTTTGGTTTATAAATTGAAAAATTTGATACAAATGGTTTGGTTTTATAATTGAAAACCAGAACCAATCCGGTCATGTACACCCTTTTAGTGTCATAACTAATCTCATATTTTGTGTTATTTTTTTATGAAATACCTTAGATAGTTGTATTTTGGTTGAACTAAAGAAATATTTTGAGCACAAGTTAATTATATGTTTGTATGAATACTTAACTAAAAAATCCAAAAAACATCCAAGGTTTATTAGTTTGTTTTGATTTATATATTTAAAACAAATAGTTTGGTTTGATATTTGAAAAATTCAAACCAACCCAAAAAAACTCGAGGTTGAGAAACTCAAAAAAACCCTAGATTAATTAGTTGGTTTGGTTTATAAAATGTAAAATTCGACACAAATGGTTTGATTTAATATTTGAAAAATCTGAACCAACCCGGTGATGTACATCCTTGCATTTTGCATATTGCATATTGCGTATTGCATATCGCATAGCGCGTATTGTATATAGCCTATGGCATATCGTATATCGCATATCGCATATCATATATCGAGAGATATATTGAAAGAGACCAAGAATTCTCACCATATCTTAGATTCATGGACCAGTTCAGTATAGTGGGATCCTTCATTCTCATTTGTTTCCACCGAGAATTGTTTATAAAACTCTTTGACCCCCAACTTTGGAGTATCCTACTTTCACGTAATTCAAAGGGTTCAACAAGCAATCAATTTTTCACGATCAAGGGTGTGCTACTCTTTGTAGTAGCGGTCCTTATATATCGTATTAACAATCAAAATATGGTCGAAAGAGAAAATCTCTATTTGATAGGGCTTCTTCCTATACTTGTGAATTCCATTGGACTTATAAATGATACATTGGAAGAATCCGTGGGGTTTTCCAATATCAATAGGTTGATTGTTTTGCTCCTGTATCTTCCTAAAGAAAAAAAAAGACCTCTGAGTGTTGTTTCCTGAATCCGAAAGGGAGAACTTGAGTTCTCCCAATAACTAAAAAGTGTAACATGCCTGAATAAAATCGGGGTTCGCGTTGGTGGAGGAACTGGATCGGTAAAAAGAGGGATTCTAGTTGTAAGAATCTAATGGATCTTCTTTTGGTCTCGTCTATGTGCATAACTAAACAACCTAATACCTTAATCTGTTCTCTCTTTTGATGTAAAAATAGGGCAAACTGATCTGATCCATAATCTCTATTTTCAAGCAAATTACAAACATCAAATCTAAATTGTGAGTATCAAACTAATTATCCATTTTAATCAATCTCTTTGAAGCATTTATCGGAGATAAGAAGTAAGAATCAAGTTTGCAACCATAATCATATGTTAACCCCATGCTAATTAGCCCAAATCAGTGTATGAACAACAACAAGACAAAGCATAACACAATACGCACTATATTAAATCAATCCCCAACCCATAATTTCACCCTAGACTTTGAGGTTTTATTCACCCATCACAAAATTCAAATAAATTATAACTTTCATGAAGGAAACCATGGTTAATATGATAAACAATTACAAGCAATACCCTCAATGAGTTCAACTTCTATTTGTCAATTTCAAGAGCAAAATTGAGAAACCCCAAAACTAGAAAAGTGTTCTTCACAAAAGTAAAAGTGTTTTTCTCCCTAAAAGATTCAGAATGTTTTCACACTCAAAAGCTCCGTTATTTCTCTCTTTTTTGGGCTAGTAATAGTTTCCAAAAATTTGGTCAAAACTCTTTGCGTGACCCATTTGCGACATTACTCGGGCTAGCCGAACACATTTGACGGATCACCGATTACTCTTTAGCTTGCCTTTTTCTTGCTTTAGGCTTCAAGTGTTTGAACCTCAGTTGACAAGCTTGTTTAAGTTTGCCTTTCATGTTTGGCAGATTATCGAGTACCACCTATGTTTGCCTTTTGACGCTTAAATTTTCTCTCCAAGCACTATTACCTTTGGCGATGGTCATGTCACTTGGGAGATATCCACTATGCATTATGTGATCAACAATGTGGAGTTTACGCTTTTTTTCATGCTTTTGGCCATTTTTTCTAACATGTATCCTTGCCTTGTCCCTTAGCCTTTGTAGCTGCAAATCATCAAAATATCATTAGAGTAGGAAACAATTAGGCGTTGAAGACACTAATTGTTGAACTACCTTAGCCTCAAATGAGTGTAAATCTACCACTTATCAACTCCCCCAACTTAAACAATTGCTTGTTTTCAAGTAAATCAAGAACACAATTAGTTCAAGAAGAATGTCTACAACAGTTCTCAATGAGAGCTAACATGCAAGTGCCTTTACAAGACTACTCTCAATAACATATTACACTACATCATGATCAAAAAAGTTCAAATGATTACTAGCCTGTATTAAATCAAGCTCGAGCTCACTATAACTTCTTTTTAAATGCGAGAGCATGCTTCAACAAATGCATTCCAGTGCCCTCACATAAAAAATGATTTCATACTCTCACAAAGAAAATAAATAAAGAAGTAGGAATCAACACAACTCTCACTCTCTCAAAAGAAAAATACTGTAATATCCCATATTTTAAACAAGGAAAAATACTTTAATATCCCATATTTTAAACAAGGACATGTTAGCCATTAGCCAAATATATAAAAAATTCCAATGGGCTTTAGCCCATCAGAAACCTATTTAGGGAAAAATTAAATTATCTAAAGTGATTATTGGAGTTACAGAGTTTCATCAGCAACTCTCTTTTTTTTTTTGACAAAAGGTAACAAATTTCGTCAGCAACTCTTGGAAAGGAAGAAAGAGTACATTCTTTGTGTCTCTTCTTGTGAAGGAGCATGAAGATGTTTAAAACAAAGAAAAATAATTACATGGAGAAGAAGTGGAACTCTTGTTATTGCATGTATGGATTTCAATTTAAGTTTCTTTACTTAGCTTAAAGATTTATAATTGTAGATTCCATGTCTATAGAATTGGGATTGTAAGTTTAAGAAAATAAGGGTTAAAGCGATAGATGTATCTGTTAAATTGATCGGACTAAGCTCTTATATATTAACATATGTGAAAGGAAATAGAGGAGTAGTTAGATAATCTTAGTTCATTACAATGTGATATTAATCAAGATAAGGCTACTTTGTACGATATAAGCACCTATTAGGAGACTTGGCAGATGAGTCAGTCATGGAACCTCATGGGCTGGGTATTTAACTATAGTATGAATTACCATAAACGAGGAAGTTAACACGAAATTGATATGAATGTGATTATAGATTGACTAACGAATTTGTACAGATCACTCGAGAGACGAGCTTGGCATTTCAGCACGAGTAGTGTGAGTAGTAATCTTACTACAATTTCTTTTTATAACTTTCATGACTTTTATTCATGGTTTATAAATTTAATGATTTACCGAAACACTTTGAACTTGCATATGGAACAAGTCTTTTTCTTGATATGCTACCGAAATAGTTATTTGAGATGAACTTGCTTTTATAAGACATGTTTATCGATACTTGAGATATGATTATCGTTATCCAAAGAGTTTCATATTTACTTGAGGTTCTAAAAACTCAAAGATCCTTAGAGGTTTTAAAAGGTTTTTTGGAAAGATTCTTGAGTGAAATACTTAAAAGCTTTACAAACTCTAGTATTTCTTGATGCATCGGTTGCTTGCTCGATCCTTAGCTGTTAAAGTGTTTAAATGATGAGATTTTGGGCATAGTTCGATTGATTGTTGGCTGTGAATCAGTAGCATAGCTGGTCTATTCATTCATAGCTTATTTGTTCCGCTTTCAGCCCTTTCTGCTTGAGGTTCGATGATCCTGTTGGACGCTGAGTTGGCTTTTTCTGGATTAATTTCCCCTTGTTCCTTTCTGTTAGTTCAGATGCTAATTTCTGAATCTAACAATATTCTTAGGGTCATTTGATTTACAGTCTTTGGTATGTTGAGTATTTACATTTGTAATTGAGGGACTGATGAGTGAAGGTGTTAAAAGGGCTTGAACCACAAAATCACATGGAACGAAATCGTCCCGAAAAACCTACAACCCGTTGGGATTCATATTGACATAGTGAATGATAGGTCACAAATATAAAAGGTTTATTTAGTTGGGACTATGTTTTAGTCATGTTAGTAGTAATTTAGGTCTTGTGTTTTGTGGGAGTCCTTTAGTCTTATATGAGATTTATATGCATTTCGAAAATACATAGAACTTCTAGAGTTTATTATTATTATTATTATTATTATTATTATTATTATTATTATTATTATTATTATTATTTAATCATTATAAATAATATGAGTTTAAGGAGCTTCAAATGGAACTGTATGAATTATGATCAGTGAGGATTCATATAGGCGAGCCCCTACTTGCTCAGGATTGAGGTCCATTTTTTTTATATTAACAAAAGTACCTGTAGTGTTTGTATGATAGTAAAATCCAGAACAATAGTGCAATGAATGATGTTATGTGAGTACATTCCTTAGGAAATCGATTTATAGGTTTGAATGACCAATTATGCAATTCTTCTTTTCCAACTAGGATGTTGAAGAAATTTTGGAGCTTCTTAAGTCCATATGGCGTATTTTGGGAATCGCAGAAACCATCCACTGCACGTGCTATGCTTGGTTATTATTTCGACAGGTATAAAATAGCAAAAAAAAATACTGATTTCTAGTTAGAGTTGCTTAAAGTATTACTAGCATTTTCTTTACTAATAACCTGCTGATGGTATATCAAATGTTTGGACTAGATTTTACTTTTTTAAATCATTTTAGTGGTGATGGACCACAAGCTCTTTGCAATATGTGGCACAGCCGGCAATTTCCTATTTAGAAAAGGAACTGAAATTTCTTCAATCTAGCTTGAAGTACCAGGATATCGTGTTTCCTTGACTGAGTTACTAAAAGGTTTGGAAGGCTTTGTTCTTTTTAAGTTAGTTAGATTTGTTGATGTCCTCTTGGAGTACTTTTTGGGTGATGCTAACATTCAATGCCAGTTTACTTCTTTCGCATAAAATGAATCTGGGGGTGATCAGAAGTGGTCATCACATCAGTTTCTCATTTGTTTGAATGTCTTTGAGTATTGAGTGGCCATTTAGATGCTTCATCCTTATCTAAAACTAATGATGCATCAAATTTGTGGTTGTACTTGCTCCCTAATTTGTACGATCTGCACTCCGTTTGTGGTACTTATAGGAACCTGAATTTTAATAATTTTGATAGCAATTTACCATTCACAATTAACAATAGGTTGTACAGAAAATACCATACACTACGTTTTCTGATCACTAAGGTATTATGCATTTGTTAATACAGATATCAACAATCCTGTTGAAGCTACCAAAGAAGACAAAATTACCCATCATTTTGAAATAACCTCGGTTTAACTTAAATGAAGAATGTGTAGCCTGCCTACTACCTATAAGATTGTTGATTAGTCACTTACAGTAGTAACCTAATATAGCTGAATTAAGGTGATTATTTTAAATGTGTGTTTTATTCAAGGAAAAATAATTCTTTTTTCCCAGTCTTATTCTTCAAGTCCTATTTTTCTCTGTGCGTTTTTCAACTTAGAAATTTGACCTTTGTCGAATCAAATGTGCTATTTATAGTCTAAATTATAATTTACATCTTCCTTAACTTCACTATGGACTGAAAATTGGTTTTCTGGAATACAAAACACTCATCCTCTCCTCGATCCACATTATTTAACTTCTGCAAATTTAAGTAAGTTCTTTTATTCCAATAAGCAATTGACTGTTAGGAAATTGCTTCCATCTTCTTTTGTTTACTATTTGTAAATAGATTCTTGACATGTTGCATCAATTTTTTCTTACTTGGTTACCTACCCTTATTTCAAATTTGGTTACTTGATTGCAGCCGATCCCCCCATTTTTCCTCCTTGTTTATTGTTGGTGCCTGATTGTTCTATTTCGATGTCTGCCCCTTGTGTTGTTGCAGTTTGTCATCACGGGAGAGCAAATGATGATGCAATATGTCATTGAACAGTTAAAAAAATACCATTAAACCGCAAGAGAGAATGCACTTGAAGAGTTTGCATTGTTGAGTTGAAAGGGAAAAGGGATCCCAAGAGTTGACTCTCTTTTAGTCTTTCTTGTTGCCAATTTCAAAATGGCCTGATAAGTAGTTGGGAGACTACCATCTCAATTATGATGAGGTTTGTGCACAATTATATTTTACTTTGATTAGGCGATTGCAAATCTTGTGCGCATGACAAGTCATTTGGTTTAACTTACATTTACACGTCTTTTCCGGCCTCAAAATTTTTGTTTGTGGTAGATCAACTCAAGCTTGTACTATAAACTCTGTTTAGCAATTTAAAACTAAGAAACTAACTTCTATATTTACTGTTTACCTACCTTTTCTGGTGAACTATTTTAATATTGTTCTGGGAAATCAAATCATATGTTAGATGTGCTGTCTGTGCATTCACTATAAACCATAAGATTCACATACGTGGCCATTCTTCCTTCTTGCCTCTACCTCCAACTCCTGGCCAGCTGTTTGGGACCTCCACGTTAGTCTTTGTCATCGCCCAGCTAATCCCCAGAATGCACAGAAAAGTATTCCACCACCTTGCAGCTGTTTGACAGTGAATAAACAGATGATTGTTTACCTCAGTTTCTTGTTCACACATAAATCATCTCGAACATATATGTTAGCCTCTTGTTTGTAAAGCTTCATGAGTAAGACTTGCTTTTCCTAATCAATAGCCAAGCAAAACACGAGACTTTCAATGGAAATTTCACCTTTCAAATTAGTTTCCATGGCCATCTCTCAGTCAATGAAATATTATAGTTCATCTTCCAATAGCATGTCTTCACTGTGTAGAGTTGGGTGCAGTGCTTGTTCAGAAACTAGTTAACTTAGTTTCTTCAGTTTGTAGAAGACCCTAACTCTAAAGTGCAACTCTATGATCTGTTCAATTAATTTTTTCGGATATTAGAGGACCCTAACTATGAACATCTGTACGCAAAATGTGGCTCTTTGACATCTGTTCTCTATTCTTGAATCTTCATTTTCTATTTCTTAGCTACATTTGGTTGTGAAATCTTCATTCTATACGGCCTAAGGGCATCTTCACCCCCCTTCTCTATTTTACTATCCAATATATTGTTCTCTATTTTTTCAAACAACCAACTCCAACTTAATTATCTATTTTACACTCCAAAGTGGAATCTTCTTCTCTCTCCTCAATATCACATATCGCATATTACATATCACATATCGTATATCCCGTATCGCATATAGCATATTGCATATCGCATAATGCATATAGCATATTGCATAGCGCATACCGCATATAGCATATAACATATCGTATGTCGCATATAGCATATTGCATATTGCGAGGGGCGTACAAAACCTAACCAAAAACTGAATCAAACTGCAACCGAGTCTAACCGTAAAAACCAACTAATGGTTTTGTTTTACTTGATTTAGTATTGGAAAAAACCTAACTATATTTGGGTTGGTTTAATTTTGACTAAAAATAAAAATCAACTAGAGGTCAAACTAACCCAACATTATATTTATAGTTTTAACATTTATTTTATACATTAAAGTATTTACTTTGATATAATATGGTAACATTACTTATATTTTTTCATGATTTTTATATTTTAACATATTTTATCGAGTTTTTGAGACTTGGAATTTTGAATGGTCCAATAAAGTTTACCATGATATTAGTAATTCTAATAAAGCTTAATTTAAAATCAAATCAATACTAATGCTAACCAAAAAAAATTAATTCAACACTAAGTTGTTGAATATTTGTACTTTGATTTTACATTGGTTTTGACATTTAAAATTGATAACCTGTTTTTAAATTTTCTCTTTAATGTTTAATATTGTAATAAATACTTATTAGACTTAGTTTAACATGATTTAGTACTTTTAAATTATGATAATTTTTATTATGACTTGTCAATTTGCAATATTTATTTTATATGATTTCATAATTATTTTTGTTGAATATTTAGTGTCATAACTAATCTCATGTTTTGTTTTATTTTCTTAAGAAATACCTTAGATAATTATATTTTGATCGAACTAAAGAAATATTTGGAGAACAACTTAAATATATGTTTGTATGAATAATTAACTGAAAATTCAAAAACGTCCAAGATTTATTAGTTTAGTTTGATTTATAAATATAAAAATTTTGACACTAATTGTTTGGTTTGATATTTGAAAAACCAAATTAAACTAAAACCACTCGAGGTTGAAAAGCTAGAAAAAAATCCTATCTTTATTAGTTGTTTGGCTTATAAATTGAAATATTCGACGCAAATGGTTTGATTTTATATTTGAAAACCAGAACCAATCCCGTCATGTACACCCTTTTAGTGTCATAACTAATCTCATATTTTGTGTTATTTTCTTATGAAATACCTTAGATAGTTGTATTTTGATTGAATTAAAGAAATATTTCGAGCACAACTTAATTATATGTTTGTATGAATACTTAACTGAAAAATCCAAAAAAATCCAAGGTTTATTAGTTTACATTGATTTATATATTTAAAACAAATGGTTTGGTTTGTTATTTAAAAAATTCAAACCAACCCAAAAAAACTCGACGTTGAAAAACTCTAAAAAAAAAACTAGATTAATTAGTTGGTTTGATTTATAAAATGTAAAATTCGACACAAATGGTTTGATTTAATATTTGAAAAATCTGAACCAACCCGGTTATGTACATCCTTGCATAATGCATATTGCGTATTACATATATCCTATTGCATAGCGCGTATTGCATATAGCATATTGTATAGCGCGTATTGTGTATAGCATATCGCTTATCGTATATCGCATATCGCATATCGCATATCACATATCGAGAGAGATCTTAAGAGAGATCAAGAATTTTCACCATATCTTAGATTCATGGACCAGTTCAGTATAGTGGAATCCTTCATTCTCATTTGTTTCCATCGAGAATTGTTTCTAAAATTCTTTGACCCCCAACTTTGGAGTATCCTACTTTGACTTATTCAAAGGGCTCAACAAGCAATCAATTTTTCATGATCAAGGGTGTGATACTCTTTGTAGTAGCGGTCCTTATATATCGTATTAACAATCGAAATATGATCGAAAGAGAAAATCTCTATTTGATAGGGTTTCTTCCTATACTTATGAATTCCATTGGACCCATAAATGATACATTGGAAGAATTCGCTGGATTTTCCAATATCAATAGGTTGATTGTTTTGCTCCTTTATCTTCCTAAAGAAAAAAGATCTCTGAGCGTTGTGCCCTGAATCCGAAAGAGAGAACTTGGGTTCTCCCAATAACTAAAAAGTGTAACATGCCTGAATAAAACCGGGGTTCGCATTGGTGGAGGAAGTGGATCGGTAGAAAGAGGGATTCTAGTTATAAGATATCTAATGAATCTTCTTTTGGTATCGTTTATGTGCATAACTAAACAACTCAATACCTTAATCTATTCTCTCTTTTGATGCAAAAATAGGACAAATTGATCTGATCCATAATCTCTATTTTCAATCAAATTACAAACATCAAATCTAAATTGCGAGTATCAAACTAATTATCCATTTTAATCAATCTCTTTCGACCATCAATCGAAGATCAGAAGTAAGAATCAAGTTTGCAACCATAATTCATATGTTAACCCCATGCTAATTAGCCCAACCCTAGACTTCGAGGTTTTATTCACGCATCACAAAATTTAAATAAATTATACCTTTCATGAAAGAAACAATGGGTAATATGATAAACAATTACAAGCAATACCCATTATGAGTTCAACTTCAATTTGTCAATTTCAAGAGCAAAGTTGAGAAACCCCAAAATTAGAAAAGTGTTCTTCACAAAAGTAAAAGTGTTTTTCTCCCTAAAAGATTCATAATGTTTTCACACTGAAAAGCTCCATTATGTCTCTCTTATTTCGGCTAGTAATAGCTTCGAACAATTTGGTCGGAAACTCTTTGCGTGACCCATTTGCGTCATTACTCGGGCTAACCGAACACATTTGACGGAACACTGATTACTCTTTAGCTTACCTTTTTCTTGCTCTAGGCTTCAAGTGTTTGAACCTCAGTTGACAAGCTTGTTCAAGTTTGCCTTTCATGTTTGGCAGATCATCGAGTACCACCTACGTTTGCTTTTTGACGCTTAAATTTTTTCTCCAAGCACTATCACCTTTGGCGATGGTCATGCCACTTGGGAGATTCCCCCTTTGCATTATGTGATCAACAATGTGGAGTTTACGTATCTTTTCATGTTTTGGGCCATTCTTTCTAACATGTATCCTTGCCTTGTCCCTTAGCCTTTGTAGCTGCAAATCATCAAAATATCATTAGAGTAGGACAAAATTAGGCGTTGAAGACACTAATTTTTAAACTAACTAAGCCTCAAATGAGTGTAAATCTACCACTCACCAACTCCCCCAACTTAAACATTTGCTTGTCTTCAAGTAAATCAAGAACACAATTAGTTCAAGAAGGATGTCTACAACAGTTCTCAATGAGAGCTAACATGCAAGTGCCTTTACAAGACTACTCTCAATGACATATTACACTACATCATGATAAAAATAATTCAAATGATGACTAGCCGGTATTAAATCAAGCTCGAGCTCACTATAGCTTCTTTTCTAATGCGAGAGCATGCTTCAACAAATGCATTCCAGTGCCCTCACATAAAAAATGATTCCATACTCTCACAAAGAAAATTAATAAAAAGTAGGAATCAACACAACTCTCACTATCTCAAAAGAGAAATACTGTAATATCCCATATTTTTAACAAGGACATATTAGCCATTAGCCAAATATATAAAAAATTCCGATGGGCCTTAGCCCATCAGAAACCTACCAAGGGAAAATTAAATTATCTAAAGTGATTATTGGAGTCACAGAGTTTCGTCAGCAACTATTTGAAAGAAAGAAAGAGTACATTCTTTGTGTCTCTTCTTGTGAAGGAGCATGAAGATGATTAAAACAGAGATAAATAATTAAATGGAGAAGAAGAAGTGGAACTCTTGTTATTGCATGTATGTATTTCAATATAAATTTCTTAACTTAGCTTAAAGATTTATAATTGTAGATTCTATGACAATAGAATTGGGATTGTTAGTTTAAGAAAATAAGGGTTAAAGAGATAGATTTATGTGTTTATTTCTTGGAAATCGGGCTTTTATATTTCGACATACGTGAAAGGAAATAGAAGAGTAGATAGATAATCTTAGTTTATTACAATGTGATATTAATCAAGATAACACTACTTTGTATGATATATGCACCAATTAGGCGACTTGGCAGATGAGTCAGTCACGGAACCTCATGGGCTGGTATTTAACTATACTATGAATTACCATAAACGAGGAAGTTAACACGAAATTGATATGAATGTGATTATAGATTGACCAAGGAATTTGTACAGATCACTCAAGCGAAGAGCTTGATATTTCAGCACGAGTATTGTGAGTAGTAATCTTACCACAATTTCTTTTTATAACTTTCATGACTTATACATGATTTATAAAGTGAATGATTTACTGAAACACTTTGAACTTGCATATGGGACAAGTCTTTTTACTTGATATGATACCGAAGTAGTTATTTGGGATGAACTTGCTTTTATAAGCCATGTTTATCGATACTTGAGATATGATTAGCGTTATTGAAATAGTTTAATATTTACTTGAGGTTCTAACAACTCAAAGATCCTAGAGGTTTAAAAAGGTTTTTGGGAAAGATTCTTTAGTGAAATACTTAAAAGCTTTACGAACTCTAGTATGTTCCAACAAGAGTACTGTAGATTTAGTGTTCAGACGGTTAACATGAACAAATACATGGTAAGATATTGTACTACTCAGAATACAAATAGGAGAACACCAATAATTTGTGGTGATTCATTAAGTTATTTATGAATTGCTACTGTCTTGACAGTTGAAAATGTGTAACTTGATAAGGAGTTCAAGAAATTTGTTCAAAATGATAGATTGAATGGAAATGTGACCCCAATTTTGAATAGGCTAGATATGCTCCCTACTTATTATCTACCGAAGTATTTTCGGATTTAGAGATTTGTTGGAGGGTTGGTTAGCCCTTAAACAACCCTATGGATGAAGACCTTAACCTACTTTCTGGTAGTTGATGGATGATTTAGCCAAAAGACTGAACAGATGTAACGAGATAAGTGACCATTAAGATAGTCATTCGAGTAGGACAAAACAAAGAAATCTTTCTTTGGAAATTTTAATATGAGTCTAAGAGTTGAAATGATAAATGCTTAGGACATTGGGCAATACTTTTACTGGTTGTGACTCCCGTGAAAATATTATTTTGCAGGACTTGTATACAAAGCTTGTTAGATTGAGTTGAGAGAAGGCCATAACATGACTAATATTATTATATTTATACAGTTAATATTAACATGTCATTTCATATGGACGTGTTATCTTCTTCTCAAGGTGATTCAATTGTCCCGAGAAGATGATTGCTTTTAAAAAAGGAATGTTCTCTTATCTATGCAATGGCATGAAGTGGATCATATACCTAGTCGAAAAGTACCATAACTGTGTTAATCGTCACATGTGACTACCTTTGCTGTTAATCCCCTTCAATTTGTTAATATTTCGTATTGAATCCCTGTTTCCTAGTGTAATTATTCTTTTAATTACCTCTAGTCATTTTATACCTCTATATGGTTCCTAATCTAATTATTGTTTTAAGATGTGGATATTCTAATATGTAGATTATTCCAAGAACAACAATTTCATCTGCTAATAGTATCAGTTTAGAATGGGGAAAATCCCTAGAACAGCTTGGTTGAATTCGAAGGCATTTCCGACGAGATTCTTTTGGTGGTGAGTTAGTTTCCTCAAAGTTTGTTGTCTCAGTACGCTGCATACAAAAAGGTAACCTCCATTCCCGTTCTTATTATTATTATTATTATTATTATTTATTTCTTGATGCATCGGTTGCTTGCTCCATCTTTAGATGTTAAAGTGTTTAAATGATGAGATTTTGGACGTATTTCGATTGATTGTTGGCTGTGAATTAGTAGTATAGCTGGTCTGTTCATTCATAACTTATTTGTTCCGCTTTCAGCCCTTTCTGCTTAAGGTTCGATGATCCCATTGGATGTTGAGTTGGCTTTTTCCGGATTTATTTCCCCTTGTTCCTTTCTGTTAGTTTAGTTGCTAATTTCTGAATCTAGCAATATTCTTAAGGGTCATTTAATTTACAGTCTTTGGTATGTTGAGTATTTATGTTTGTAATTGAGGGACATGATGAGTGAAGGTGTTAAAAGGGCATGAACCACAGAATCACATGGAACGAAATTGTCCCGAAAAACCTACAACCTGTTTGAAGTCATGTTGACATAGTGAATGATAGGTCACAATAGAAAAGGTTTATTTAGTTGGGACTATGTTTTAGTCTTGTGTTTTGTGGGAGTCCTTTAGTCTTATATGAGATTTATATGCATTTTGAAAATATATAGAACTTTTAGAGCTTATTATTATTATTATTATTATTATTATTATTATTATTTTATTTATATATTTCTTGATGCATCGGTTGCTTTCTCCATCCTTAGATATTAAAGTGTTTAAATGATGCGATTTTGGACGTATTTCGATTGATTGTTGGTAGTGAATCAGTAGCATAGCTGTTCTCTTCATTCATAACTTATTTGTTCCGCTTTCAGCCCTTTTTGCTTGAGGTTCGATGTTCCTATTGGATGCTGAGTTGGCTTTTTTTGAATTTATTTCCCCTTGTTCCTTTCTGTTAGTTCAGTTACTAATTTCTGAATCTAGCAATATTCTTAAGGGTCATTTGATTTACGATCTTTGGTATGTTGAGTATTTATGTTTGTAATTGAGGGACATGATGAGTGAAGGTGTTAAAAGGGCATGAACACAATTGCAACGAAATTGTCCCGAAAAACCTACAACCTATTGGAAGTCATGTTGACATAGTGAATGATAGGTCCCAATAGAAAAGGTTTATTTAGTTGGGACTATGTTTTAGTCATGTTAATAGTAATTTAGGTCTTGTGTTTTGTTGGAGTCGATTAGTGTTATATGAGATTTATATGCATTTTGAAATTATATAGAATTTCTAGAGCTTATTATTATTATTATTATTGTTGTTGTTGTTGTTGTTGTTGTTGTTGTTGTTGTTGTTGTATTATTATTATTTAATCATAATAAATAATATGGGTTTAAGGATCTTCAAATTCAACTATATGAATTATGATCAGTGAGGATTCATATAGGTGGGCCCCTACTTGCTCAGGACTGAGGTCAATTTTTTTATATTAACAAAATTACCTGTTATGTTTGTATAGTAGTAAAATCCTGAACAGTAGTGCAATGAATGATGTTATGTGAGTATATTCCTTAGGAAGTCGATTTATAGGTTTGAATGACAAATTATGAACTTTTTCTCTTCCAACCAGGACATTGAAGAAATATTGGAGCTTCTTAAGTCCATATGGCGTATTTTGGGAATCACAGACTTCACTGTGTAGACCCCTTGGTTGTGTATTACCATATTCGCTTGTCGAATCTTGGAGATGTACCTGTGAAATCATTGAGGACCTCTAATAACTTGGAAATTTCCCAATAGTTTAATGCTCTTCTAAAAGGCAGAATGACCTGAAAAACCCTTGTAGTTTTATGTTTGTCAGTTGGACCTTTCTACCAACGATTTTGTCAATTGAAGACTTAAAGTTATTAAAACACTGAACCTTAAACCCCTCTGATCATGTGTGTCTTCCAATCGCACTGATGTGGACAACACCTCACTATCCACATCAGAAATATATTGTCACATCATTTTTTATTACAAATTATATTTTTTTTACAAGAAATCTCAAACTAATCTCCAAAATCCTTTCTTTCTTGATTTCTTTCCATTTTTTTTTATCTTCCCCTATATATTTTTTTTATCTATTTTGCTATTAATCATTCATTTTTTTGTTTCCTAGTTAATTTTTTTTTACGTTGAATAGGAATTAGAGATGAGCAAAGCTATGTTATGTTTTTTATTATAAATTTTGCTATTTTAATGGTGATGAGAAATAAAGTAACTAAAATGGAGGATGAGAGAAAGAAGAGAAGGATACCAAAAATGGGTCATTATAGAAAACTCTTCAAAAATGTGCTCTCAATAAAATTGCCTTACATTTAGAAAGAATCAAACCTATGTTTTTAAAAACCCATCTAAAATCTGCATCTATTTCACAATTTAGAACTTTTTTCCCCCCTCTTTTATCCAAATCTAAGTAAATACTTTATTCCAATCATTATAGAATCTCAAATGATAGGTAGCATATGAGAAGAGTATTGGAAGATATTGAAGAGGATGTGTGTGTGGTGATGGTAGGAGTTGGGTGAAATTATGACAAGGAACAAGACGGAACGTACAACATATTGGGGAATGTTTTTTTTTTAAAAAAATTAATTGTTATATTTTTCTTTAGATTTATTTTTAAAACAAATTAAATAATTGTCTTCACTTGCTTTTAAATGTGTGTGACCACTCTCTTGATCTGATTCAGCAAAAAAAACACCACATAAGCTTAGTCAGCGGTCAAAGGGGTTTAAAATAATATGTTTTACTAACTTTGAGTGTTCAATTGACCAAGTCGTGAGTAGAAGGGTCCAGATGATAAATGGAGCCAAGTACAAGGATCTTCTAGGTCATTCCGCCCTTCTAAAAATTAGATCCCAACCCTGTTGACTACGGACTTGTGCCACAGTGGCGTTGCTTTGCAAACTCATGTATATGATTGAAGAAATATGTTTCTCAAACTGTCTTCCCCTGACCATATTTCATTCTAGAACTGTCTTTAGACCATCCCCCACACTGATGCATGTGTTTCTTTCTTAAGTGTGGTCATAATCTTCTAATTGGTTTCCAAACACTGCACCCAAAAGTGCCCATAACCTCTTTAGTTGTTCCACTGATTAAATAAACCATATTTTCTTGCAATGAATCTTTTCCATTAGGCTCTGTCCTCAGTACAAAATCTCCATAACCATTTCTGAAGTAGACAACGGTTCTTGAGACTCAGATTCTTAGTGTGAGTGCATCCCACTTTACTGGGTCATTTCCTCTTTCCTTGTTACTTGCCATTGAAATGTTCTCCTTAGCCTACTAATTTTCTTCTCAATGTTCTTGGGGATTGTAAATAAGCTCATCATGTAGGTGGCAGACCATCCAACACTGATTTGATGAGTGTTACTCTACCACCCAGAGACAGGTACTGGCTTTTCCATTTGGCTAGTTTTCTCTCACATCTCTCCAACACCACATACCACACTTCCAGCTTTTGTTCTTTGCTCCGAAAGGTTTACAAAGGTAAAGAATTGTTACTTGTTGGAAAAGGAAACTTAAACTGGTTGTGTAATATAATTAATGTTGTTGAAATCTTTCTATATGTTGGGGCAATGTTTGTTCAAAAACTCGTTAAATTAGTTTCTTCAGTTGTAGAAGACCAAACTGTAAAGTACAACTCTGTGATCAGTTAGTTTAATTTCTTCAGATATTAGAGGACCCTAACTATGAAAATTCATATGCAAAGTATGGCTCTTTAAAAATTTGTTCTCTATTCTTGAATCTTCATTTCTATCTCTTAGCTACATTTCAGTGTGAAATCTTCATTCTATACAGCCTAAGGGCATCTTCAACTCTCTTTTCTATTTTACTTTTCAAATATAAAATTCTCTATTTTTTCAGACAACCAACTCCAACCCCAATTTCTCTATTTTACTCTCAAAAAAGAATCTTCTTCTCTCTCCTCAATATCACACATCGTATATAGTTTATAGTATATCACATATCGCATAACACATATAGCATATTGCATAGCGCATAGCGCATGTCGCATATAGCATATCACACATCGCTAGAGGGTGTACAAAATCGAACCGAAAGTTGAATCAAACCACAAGCGAGTTGAAACGAAAAAAACCCAAGTGATGGTTTTGTTTGACTTGATTTAGTCTTGGAAAAAAAAACTAACTACACTTGGGTTGGGTTGGTTTTAACTAAAAAAATTCAACCCGAGACCAAAGCAACCCGACATTATTTTTATAGTTTTAACATTTATTTTATACATTAAAGTATTTATAATTTCTAAATATTACTCATAGTTTTTCATGATTTTTATCTTTGAACATATTTTTTCAAGTTTTTGAGAGTTGGAATTTTGAATTGTCCAATAAAGATTACCATGATATTAGTAATTCTAATAAAGCTCAATTTAAAATCAAATCAATACTAATGCTAATCAAAAAGTTAATTCAACACTAAGAATGACAATAATGTTTAAAATTTATTTTTAGTTTTACATTGATTTAGACATTTAAATTACGTAGCTTGACTTTAATTTTTTCTTTAATGTTTAATAATGTAATTAATACTTATTAGACTTATTATAACATGATTTAGTACTTTTTAGTTATGAACGTTTTCATTATGACTTATCAATTTGCAATATTTATTTTATATGATGTCGTTATTAATTATTTCTTGTTGAATATTTTAGTGTCATAACTAATCTCATATTTTCTATTATTTTCATAAGAAATATCTTAGATAATTGTATTTTGATTGGACTAAAAAAAAATTTGAAGCACAATTTAATTATATGTTTATATAGATACTTACCTGAAAAATACAAAACATTCAAGGTTTATTAGTTTAGTTTGATTTATAAATTTAAAAATTTTACACAAATGATATGGTTTGATATTTGAAAAACCCAAACCAACCCAAAAAACTTGAGGTTGAAAACTCAAAAAAAAAACCTAGTTTTATTAGTTGGTTTGGTTTGTAAATTAAAAAATTCGACACAAATGGTTTGATTTAATGTTTGATAAATTTGAGCCAACCCGATCATGTACACCCTTACATATCGCGTATTACATTTAGCATATCCCATAGCGCGTATTGCATATAGCATATTGCATACCGCGTATTGCAGATCGGGAGAGATATTGAGAGAGATAAAAAATTCTCACTATTTCTTAGATTCATGGACCAATTTAATTTAGTGGGATCCTTCATTCACATTTTTTTTCCGCCGAGAACACTTTCTAATACTCCTTGACCACCAAATTTGGAGTATCCTACTTTCACGTAATTTAGAGGGTTCAACAAGCAATTGATATTTCATGATCAAGGGTGCAATACTCTTTGTAGTAGCGGTCCTTATATATCGTATTAACAATCGCAATATGGTTGAAACAAAAAATCTTTATTTGATAGGGCTTCTTCCTATACCTATGAATTCCATTGACCCACAAATGATACATTGGAAGAATCCGTTGGGTCTTCCAATATCAATAGGTTGATTGTTTCACTCCTGTATCTTCTTAAAGAAAAAAAGACTTGTGAGAGTTGTTTCCTGAATCCGAAAGAGAGTATTTGGGTTCTCCCAATCACTGAAAAGTGTAGCATGCCTAAATCTAACTGGTGTTCGTAGGTTGGTGGACGAACTCGATCGAAAAAAGAGGCATTCTAGTTGTAAGATATCTAATGGAACTGTCGATGAAATTGAGATCTTATTCAAAGAGAAAGATCTCAAATATCCAGAGTTTCTTTTTATATATTATATAGATGATCTGATCCGTAAGGACCATGATTGGAAATCGTTTGATCCTCTTTCTCTAAGGAAGAGTTGAAAAGGAATCAACTTGAAGTCAGGACCGCTATTCGAAATATTAGTGAAACACTGGATTTTTTTATCTTACGTCTCCTTTTAGTGAAAAAATACCAATTGAAGGGGAGGGTTTCTTCAAACAACAAAGGACTAGGTCAACTATTCAATCAAATGATCTAGAGCATGTTTCCCATCTTTTCTCGAGAAACAAGTGGGCTATTTCTTTGCAAGCTTTACTCAAATTCATGTGAAAATTCTGCCAAGATCTCTTCGTTAGTTGGGTAAAGAATCCACGCGAATCAAATTTTTTGAGGAATGTATTGATAACACTCAAACCACTTTTTAAAACAAATCCAAAGAATAAGCAGGTGTAGTCCATATAAATCCCAACTAAGAGTCGGGGTTGAATCCCACAGAGAATAATACAAGCCAAGGAATTCTATAAAGAATTGAGAGTGTAAGTCAATTCATTTTTAGTAATAAGAACAATGGGTGGATGATTCCACGAAATTTAATAAAAAGATTTTGGTTTCAAAAGTTGCTCTTAAACTAAGATTTCATAAATTCAATCAAACAACAAGTAATCTACGTTGCGAGCATTTTAAATTGATGTCAAATTGGGGTAATTGTGTCACTCTATATTGATGAACATCGATAGATAGTCCGGGTCATCTTCAATGACACTATCAGTTCATAGAATCTCCTTTCGATCTCATCTATGTGCATAACTAAACAACCCAATACTTTGCATTATACTCATCTTTCGATGCAAGCCGAGCACATTTGACGGATCGCCGATAACTATTTAGCTCACCTTTTTCTTGCTCTAGGCTTCAAGTGCTTGAACCTCAGTGGGCAAGCTCGTTTAAGTCTTCCCTTCATTGTTTGGAAGATGAATGAGTACCACACTATGTTTGCCTTTTGAGCCTTAAATTTTCTCTCCAAGTCACCTTTGGCGATGGTCATGCCACTTGGGAGATTCTCCCTTTGCAATAGGCGATTAGCAATGTGGAGTTTACACTTCTTTTCATGTTTTAGCCATTCTTTTTAACATTTATCCTTGCCTTGTCCTTAGCCTTTGTAGCTGCAAAAGATCAAAATATCATTAGAATAGTACATAATTAGGCATTGAAGACACTAATTGTTGATCTAAATAATCCTTAAATGAGTGTAAATCTACCACTCATCAACACGCCCAACTAAACATTTGTTTGTCCTCGAGTAAATCAAGAACAAAATTAATTTACAAGGGTGTCTACAACAATTCTCAATAAGAGTTAACATGCAAGTGCCTTTACAAGACTACTATTAATAACATGTTAAACTTCATGATGATCAAAAAGCTTCAAATGATTAATAGCCGGTATCAAATCAAGCTCAAACTCACTATAGCTTCTTTTCTAATGCGAGAGCATGCTTCAACAAATGCATTCAATTGCCCTCACATAAAAAATGATTTCATGCTTTCACAAAGCAAATTAATAGATAAGTAGGAACCACCAATACAACTCTCACTCTCTCAAAAGAGAAATTTTGAGAAATACTGTGATATCCCACATTTTAAACAAGGAAATATTAGCCATTAACCAAATATATAAGAAAATTCAAATGGGTCTTAGCCTGTAGAAACTTAATAAGGGAAAAATTAAATTAGCTAAAGAGATTATTGGAGTTCAAAGAGTTTTGTCAGCAACTCTTGAAAAGGAAGAAAGAGTACATTCTTTGTGTCTCTTCTTGTGAAGGAACATGAAGATGATTAAAACAAAAAAAAATAATTAAATAGAGAAGAAGAAGTGGAACTATTGCAGGCATGGATTTCAAGGTAAGTTTCTTGACTTAGCTTAGAGATTTATAATTGTAGATTCCATGACTATAGAATTGGGATTCTATGTTTGAGAAAATAAGGGTTAACGAGATAGATGAATCTGCTAAATTCTTGAAATTCGGGCGGGTTTGTTAGATGACTGCACTAAGATCTTATATTTCGCAATACGTGAAAGGAAATAGAGGAGTACTAAGATATTTTTTGTCTTTTACAATGTGATATTAATCAAGGTAAGGTTGTTTTGTATGATGTACGTATTCATTAGGTGACTTGGCAGATGAGTCACTCACGGAACCTCATGGGATGGATATCTAAGTATAGCATTAATTACCTTAAAAGAAGAAGTTAACATGAAATTGATATGAATGTGATTATAGATTGACCAAGGAATTTGTACGAATCACTCAAGCGACGAGCTTGGTATTTCAGCTTGTGTATCGTGAGTAGTAATGTTACCACAATTTGTGTTTTATAACTTCTATGATTTATACATGGTTTATAAAGTGATTGATCTTCCGAAATGCTTTGAACTTGCATATGGGACAAGTCTTTTTACTTGATATGATACCGAAGTAGTTATTTGAGATGAATTTGCTTTTATAAGACATTTTTATCGATACTTGATATGATTACCATTGTCGAAAGACTGCGATATTCACTTGAGAAATGGTATTTGGGCATATGTTTCTTGTTAAAGTTTTATTTATTATGATTTGACAAGAACTTAAGTCTTATACCATTTTGAAATGTTGTTATTGTTTACAAAGAACAATATAAATGGGAGTGGACCTTAATGTCTCTCGTAGCTAATAGTGGGTTTGTTAGAGCTGGTGCACGTTGTAGTTACTGATTACCAAGATAAACCTTGCTAGTGGGAAGGTAGAACTAGCATACCATTACCGATATCCCTCGAATAGCAATCTACTGATATGAATATTTAACTTCTTTATGAGTAGTTCACTATTATTGGTTACTTCTTAGAGAAGAAGGCTACACTGATTTCATGATTCATCCTTGGAAGCCTCCTAAATATAAGATTTATTATGAAAGTGTTTTTCCGAGTTTATTTCTAAAAGTTCACATTGATTTTGCTTATATGAGACAAACAAGATTGAATATTGTTACCGTTTCGATTATCAAACTAGCCTGTTTTCTGACCTGTTCCTTATTACAATGGTTGTTCTTAAGTGTTATTAATATTGAGCTAGTGTCTCACTCCTCGCTAAATATTTTTATAGAGAATTAAGGTGGTATTGATGAGGATTTCATTAACTAGAAAATGTGATTTAATAGCATTTGGTAGCCCCGCATTACTTCGTGTGGCAAGAGATTTATCGAATTTCTGGGTTTCTTTTTAAAACTCTTTGATTTTCTCCATTTGTCAGTCCTTTATAGGATTCATGATTATTTCTTCGTATTATAATCAAGTGACTAGTTTTAAACTTCTTTTCGTAATTGAAGAAGAAGTGGTAGAATTGTGTGGCTATTTAATTGTTGATGGGTATTGGATAATGAGTTAGGGATGTTATTAGTTGTATTGTTGATTTCTAAGGCAGGGAAAATTCAAGATAGACCTAAAAATAAAGAAAACTTAGCCTGATTTTTGGTAGAATTTTGGTAAGGCTTGCTTTGAGATTCTCTAGCGCCGGTCACGTTCCTAAATTGGGTCGTAACAAAATTGGTATCAGAGCGTAGGTTATTCTTGTGACTTATGGAGCACATGTTGGTAGTAGAATCTCAATTATGATTATGTTGCCGGTCATTTCTGTAATCGTGATTCTGTAAGGACGTGATAGGTTCTGTCTTTTCTTTCTTTCTTATTCCTTCTTGTATGTGTTATTAATGGGTAAACCAGATTAATTTAACATTTTTATCTATCTAACTATCACATGTCTTGAGCACCATCATTTAATAACAACAGTAGCGCAAAGGTTCGGAGGCATCAAGGCTAACCTTTGTAAAAACCTGTCTCTAGAAGGGGAACAAACAAAAGTAGTTCAAAAGCCAAGAAAGAGATCATTATGTCATTGTGAGGAAATTTTGTGCACCTATGTGATAGGTAAAATATCCTTTTTCTGGAAAGAGTACTTTGCATTTTAGCAACATGAGAGTGCTATTGTTAGAACACTTATCTTCCTATACCCAGCAAGAGATATTTATGGAAAGAATTAAAAAAATCAGGCAACATAATAGGGCCCAAGACCAGCTCCAGGAAGCTAAAGATGCAGATTTGTAGCCTTGAGAGTTTCTAAGAATGAAACCTCCAAGGTTTTAACAACTCAAAGATCCTTAGATGTTTTAAAATTTTTTTGGGAAAGATTCCAAAGTGAAATACTTAATGATTTACGAACTCTAGTATGTTCCAATGAGATTACTATAGATCTGGTGTTCAGATGGTGAATATGAACAAATACGTGGTATTTATGAATTGCTTATGTCTTGACAGTTGAAAATGTATAACTTGATAAGGAGTTTAAGAAAAATTTTTGACTATAGATTGAATGGATATCTGACCCCAATTTTCAATAGGCTAAATATGATCCCTACTTATTATCTACCAAAGTATTTTTTCGATTTAGGGATTTGTTGGAGGGTTGGTTAGACCTTAAATAACCCTATGGATGAAGACCTTAACCTACTTTCAGGTACTTGATGGATGATTTAGCCAAAAGATTGAACATATATAACGTGACAAGTGACCAGCCAGATAGTTATTCGAGAAGGCCAAAAAAAGGAAATCTCTCTTTGGAAATTTTATTACGAGTCTAAGAGTTGAAAATGATGAATGCTTAGGACTTTGGGCAATACTTTTACTAGTTGTGACACCTGTGAAAATATTATTTTTCAGGATATGTATACAAGCTTTGCAGGTTGAGTTGAGAGAAGGTGATAACATGACTAATCTGATTATATTCATATGGCTAATATTAATATGTGATTGCATACGGACGTGTTATCTTCTTCTCAAGGTGCTTCAATTGTCCCGAGAAGATAGTTGTTTGAGAAAAAAGGTATGATCTCTTACATATGGTAAGGCATGAAGTTGATCATATACCTAGTCTACCGTAACTGAGATTATTAGGTAATGCATGCAGTATTTCCATTGCAAGAATTAGATTTTTGGTAATAATTAACACTCGACATCTAGCCCATATTGATACCTCTATATCCTATGGAACCAATGAAGTTGAAAGAGCTAATAAATAGTTCGCGAACTTGTTGGAAGGAGGATTTATAGAACCCAACTTTACACAATTATAAAGAGGTAGGTACTTGAAAGTATATATTTTGATTGACTACTAGCGGTTGAGCGATGTAACAATAGGATAAGTACCATTGCCTTGTATAAGTGACCTATTTAATTAGTTGCATGGAGCCGCATAATTCTCAAATATTGATCTTTGGTTGGTTCTCATATGCCGAGGAAAATATTTTAAGATATCTTTCAAGACTCGATAGATGTATCAAAATTTCGTTGCAATGTATTTCGGACTTACATAAGTTCCTAATGCTATCAAGACATCACTTGAAAGATTTGTGTCAATGTTAGTGATTGTATTCAAGTGCATTATCATGTCTAGAATGAACACAAAGATTGTGTCAATACTTTGGTTTAAACACTATTCCCTTGTTTTGAGCTTGACGGTCAATACAAATGTTTGTTGGAGGATGGCTTTAGAAGGATACTGTAACTGACCAAGTTAGCACAAAATAAACATTCAAAGTTTTTATGGATAAACGAATTTGAGGAGAGCTTACAAAAGTTCAAAACCTATTGACCACCATATCAGTGTTAGTGCTACTGTTAGGTTCTGAAAAATTGATGGTGGTTTGTGATGCTTTATAGGTGGAATTATAATATGTTCTCATATAAAATGATTGTGTAATAGCCTTCATTTCGAAAAAGGTTAATTAGTAAGAGTAGAATTATGCCCCTCATGATTTGAAAATAGTCCCAATGATAATTTGTGTAGACATTTAGAGGCACTATATGTACAATGAAATCAATGAGATTTTTACATATTATAAGAGCTTCAACTTTGTATTTATGTTCCATTAGAGAGATTTGATATTTCAATTAACTAGCATTTGCTTGACTACTAACCTCCTGATGGTATATCAATTGTTTGGACTAGATTTTTACTTCTTTATCAATTATTTCAGAGGTGATGGACCAGAAGCTCTTTGGAATGTGTGGCACATAGCCTGCAATTTCCTATTTAGAAAAGAAACCTGTTTTTTTCAAAAATCTAGCTTGAAGCACCAGGAAAATCATGTTTCATTGACTGAGTTACTAAAAGATTTGGAAGGCTTTATTCTTTTTATGTTAGTTAGGTTTGATGATATCCTCTTGGAGTACTTCTTTGTCGATGCTAACATTCAATGTCAGTTTACTTTTTTTGCATATAATGAATATGGGGTGATCAAACGTGGCCATCACTGGAGTTTCCCATTTGTTTGAATGTCCTTGAGTATTGAGTGGACATTTTGGATACTTCATCCTTATGTAAAACTAATGATGCATCAAATGTGAGGTTGTACTTGTTGCTCCCTGCTTAGTAGCGATCTGCACTCCGTTAGTGGCACCTATAGGAACCTGAATTTTAATAATTTTGATACCATTTTTACTATCACAATTGACAGTAAGTTGTA
Source organism: Solanum pennellii (assembly GCF_001406875.1). Taxonomy (NCBI): domain Eukaryota; kingdom Viridiplantae; phylum Streptophyta; class Magnoliopsida; order Solanales; family Solanaceae; genus Solanum; species Solanum pennellii. Next base: position 39,741,235 of record NC_028642.1, on the reverse strand, counting down.
TGAAAAATACCATACACTATGTTTTCTTATTACTCATGTATTATGCATTTATTAATACAGATAACAATCCTGTTTAAGTTACCAAAGAAGACCAAATTACCCATCCTTTTGAAGTAACCTCGGTTTAACTTAACTGAAGAATGTGTAGCTTGTCTACTACCTATAAGATTGTGATAAGTAACTGCGGTTGTAACTTAATGTAAGACCCCAAAATGAGATAGGGTGTCTAGAGCCTAACATGTTTGTATTAAGGTTATAAGGTCCTAAAATGACTAATAATATGGTTTAGAGGCAGTGTGTAAAGTTTGAGGTAATTTGGAAGTCGAACGTCAAGGGACAATCAAAACGATCGATGACTGGTCGCCTATGTGCCTCATGTGTGTATGCATGCTTATACTTCTATTTCATGAGCTTATGAAGTCTTTAAATGAGTTATAATGATGTTTAATGGTGGTATATGTAATTTACAGAAGTTTGGAGGTCAAACGACCAAGAACGTCTAAGGCGTTCAACAAATAGCCCTTAAGAGGCTCAATGTGTGTCTTGATGGGGCTTAGCCTGTTTGGACAAGTTGCAGGTGTTTGTTTTTGTTGAAACTTATGTTAACGGTCTAAAACTTGATAAGGGTTGTGTTCACGTTGGAAACTTCAGGGTACGACTTCTAAAGGGCCCCACAAAAGGCCCCATAAGAAGGCCCCAAGGCTGGTCGAGACACTACCTTGGAAGTGTCAATTAACGGACCAAACGATGGCTCCTTGGTCAACCAACGGGTCGTTGGTGAGGTCTCATCGACTGGAACTTACCTTAGGCAGGTCTCAAGCATAAAATTGTCTAAGTACCCAACGACGGAAGCCAGGCATGGCCCGTCGACTAACCTACGGCCAGTAGGTTGGTCTGTCGATGGTGGCTTGTGAACTGAAGCCTGCGTACTATTTCATTAAAGGGGTGAATGGGTAATTCACCCCACATCATAACCTGACTCTAATAGGTTCATTTAGATACTTTTGGGTGTATATAAGTCATCAAAAACGTGATCACCCTATTCTCAAATCAACTCACACGATTGTAGCCTTTCCCTCCAAAAATATTTCCCTTCAAACCACAATTGTTGGTGAAGCTCAATAACTGATTTGGATCTGGAATTTCCATGGATGAATCATCAAGTTTTAGAGGTTTTCAACTAGAAAAAGGTATGGTGAACCTTCATCTCTAGTTATCTTTCCATCTAGAGAATTAATCTCAATGTTTTCAAAGAAAGTTTATGATCAAAGTTCTCCTTTTTCAATCTAGCCATGGGTTCTTTCTAAAAACATTTTAATGATTAAATCATGATGAATTGAAGTTAATACAGTGGTCTGAACGTGATTTCACTCCAATTGAATGTTGAACCCATGTTCCTTCCTCAAATCGATTTAGCCTTGCATGGGCTTTGTGATCTTGACTTGTTATCAATTGAATTATGATTCTATTAAATTGAATATCCTATATATACTGTTGTTTAGGTGAATTAATGTTTAATTGTGTGTAACGGATCCATGAGGATCAATATATGAAGATTTGAACATGTTTAGCTTAGTTTTACATGATTCACTGTAACATTGGCTTCTTAATGATCTAAAGTGGATTTCGATGAAGTTGTGGTTCTTGTATTAACTGTTTTAGGTTAATACCATGGTTGAATTGTGGATATAAATCTATTATGACCAAAGTAGAGAAGGCTTGGTTTGAATTAATCTAGGTTCTTCTAGTCTATGGAGTTGTAACTTGTGATCTTGACGTTAGGTTAGTTGTTATATGAATTGATCATGGTTAATGTCTATAGCTGCTTCCTATAACGATATATAAGGATAAATTATATGTAATGAATACAATATGGGTAAATTCATGATAGTTTGAATAGAATTAACCTATGTAAACTTGCCTTCCATGAACTTCTTATATGAAGCATGTTTGTGTCGACCTTAATGGCAATTGTACTTGTGTCATCTAGTCTATGATTTCATTAGCTACTTCCTAGCATGTATTTTTATTGGTAATATATGATTGGTGATCAAGGCGTTAGGGAATTGATAGTATTGGCAAATTCCACTATCCTCTAGCAAATTGACAAGTCTAATACCTATGTTGTAGCTTGATCTTGAAGTGCTTAAGCATGTTTTCATTGTGACTAAATGTAGGATTAGCTACTGCCTTAGAGTGGTATGATTCATGAAATATGATCTATAATCCATATAAAAAAATTGGCTAATGGTCTATGTTCTTCTACTTCATAGTACATGTGAGATGCCTTGTATTATGTTATAGCATGATCTTCTAGCGACTTGTACATGGTTTCTTTTATGATTAAAGTACATTTAGCTACTGCCCTATATATGAATTGTTGATGAACAAGGTGTATTGATCAATGATGATCAAATGGTGAGAAACCAGTAAGAATGCTTATCTCTTCTACTTTCTTTATAGTATTGTAGTTGATGAAACCTTGTATGGCATTGTGTGGTATGGTCCACTTATGGTGGAGGTTTTTACTTTATTGTCAATCTATATATGTGTTGACCATGTACATGAAGGCAAATTGATGAATATATGAGCATATGCTTATGATGATACTATGTGAAGCTTATGCCTACTTTCCTATTCTAGTTGTGATTTAGGTTGTATCCATGTTAGGGTGAAGTATAGGTACTGCCATTGATGATTAAAAATGGTTAATAGCACAAGTTAAGAGTCTTAAGTGTAATATGAAGTTGGCTTGTCTCCTATGCTATTGTGTGTTGTGTGGTTTATGCTTGAAGGTATATTATGGTTTAAGAGGGTGGCTGCCTCAATATGTTGTTGATAGCCATTATGTGATCATGCTAACCAATGTACACACACACTCACTTTATATGCATATTTCAAGTAGTATAGGTCATGGTGTCTAAATGAAGGTTAGCTCTCATATTCACTAGTGTCTACTACTATGCATAATAAGACGATGTTTATGAAAGCATGATATGTGTTTTCTTAGCTAGGATGACTTGATAGGTGTACTAGTATGAGCAAGGGTATGTGACTTTGCCTATGCATTGCACATGTATACCTTGATAGGATAGTTCTAGTTTTGGTTTCTATATGTATGAATATGTATGTATGAACATGTGCGTCTTAATGTGTTATGTGGAAGGTTTGCTCACGTATATGTATACACACACATGTATGAAGATCTAGTCAAGAGAGGGGCCTCGAATGGTCTGTTCATGTGTACCCTAAACTAGATGATGCTTTACATATGTTATGTTCATGTGAATGGATTCTTTACAAGATTTAGGTTGATGAACTTTCATCTATGACCTATGAGTTAAGCATATGAGGGGATGACTCTCCTAAACCTATGTTTTATAAAGTGAAAATATAATAAAGGTTTTCAATAAAGAGAACTTAGCTTAACACCGAGTGTACTTGTATATGAGGGGGTGACACTTTCCCACATATGGAAGGTAGGGTTCACTACGGTCCTCACGAGGTGGATAGCCTCATGACCCAAAATAAGGTGTAGAGTTGATATTTCCATGATTCCCCCAAATTCAATAAAATATGTTTCCACCATAGGATACTAGCTAGGGGATCCACCTAGAAAGCTATGTTATGTTGGTTCTACTTTGGCCAGTAGACCACCCTTTATCGGTGTGGGGTTTTATGACACCGGATTCCATGTTTAGCATTGTATGGTCTATGTCGGTTAAGGATATAGTTTCCCTAAAGTAAAATGGACAATGGAAGTAAATGAATTGGACCCTAAATAGAATGACTTAAGGAAGGTTACTTAAGATAGGTGGAAGTAATGAACACATCTATACATTGCACAAGTTGCTCCTTAGGAAGTTCTAGGAAGGTTTTCTAATGCATGTCACTATGTATGTGTTCCTTATGCATGACATTGTAGTATTTGTCTACTTGTTATGAAGATGTACATGATATGAGTCTTTATGCATGATGTTGATCTTGTAAACTATATGATGAAGGTCTTGACTTAACTATGTCTATGTTGTATTATACTTCTATGATGGTATGTGCTGTCTTGTGTTGATGATATGTAGAGTTTTGCTTGTGATCCTAAAGTTATACATTGCACTAAGTATCCCTAAAGGGTTACTTGGGAGGCTAATGAATCAAAAGAAGGAGTTCAGTGTTAAAGAGATTGAGCTCACTGTGAAGTGACCTCAAATGGGTTTTAAATTCTATATGTGATTTTCTATAATGTTTGGCCTTTGATTGTGTTTATATGAAGTATGAAAATGATGTAAATGTTATTGTTTGAAGATTTTATAAGGATTTACTCAAAAAGGCATGAAGTATGATTTCAAGAAAATGTCCCTTTTAAAATGCATATTTTTGCATGGTTGTCATATTTAGTGCATTCTTGTACAAATACCATTCTTCTCTAATTTTTACACAAAGTGTAGGTTATAGATGCTCAAAATATGTCTTGAATGGTGAAGAGCTTGATAGATGATTCCCAAGCTCAATGAAAGGAATCCTTAAGTTCAAGGATCTCCTACTTATGTCTTTATTGTAAAGTCTTTAAATATTGTATAGTGATGTAATGTGTCTTTTGGGTCGTGTCCCTAATGTATTCTGATGTTATTGAGTCTAAGATGGCAAAGAGACTTAGAGTCTATAGATGTATTATGACTTATATTTTATATGTATATGAAGTAAAGTTTCTAGCATATGAGATTCTATGAAAAGTTTTAAATTTTCCGCTAAATTTACTATGTCGATGCGATGAATGATAACTATGGGCTTGTATAAGACCTTCAAGAGGTTAAGTACGCCATGTTACCTCTAGGGGGTGCTCCCCGGATGTGACAAATGTGGTATCAGAGCACGAGGTTTCTAAAAGTGGTTTAGGGTCCAAGAAGTCTCATATTGCCACATCCAGTAGAGTCTTGTATGATTGGTGATGAGTCGCGACACATCAAATGGTACGAGAGGCTATAGGACGATAGAGTTTCCCTTCATCATTCTCATATCGTGCCATAGAACTTAACTCTATAAGATCTCTCTTATGTTTTCTTGTCCGATAGTCTTATTAGATATGCTTGCTTGGATGAGATTGTTCTCTATGCTCGAGGAAGAAAAGGTGAGTTTAAATGCTTATCATGGTTTTATGGTTTGAATAAGTATGTGCGATGGTAAATTTTGACATGTTTTGATGATGTGATGCCAATTATGGCTATATATGAAAACTATGTGAAATAGCATGTTATGTTGATAAAATATATGTCATGATATAGTTAAAGTATGTTAGAAGTTATTAAGTATAAAATGAGTTCTTTTAGAATTATGTGTTCCTAAATGGCTTTGCATGATGGTAAGCCTTATGCTACGATTTGAACTTGAAATGCTTGGTGACTACCTACAGAAGCATGCTACCCTAAGAATATGTAATGTCCACTGTTTCCCTTTGTATCTATGTGGTCTATGATAAATTGCCTAGTATGGATTGGAGTCCTTTGATAGACTTGATCCTAGGTGTGATGATAGTATGCATGCTTTTGTAGGATGAGTTGGTAATGTTTTGTATCTCATATTGTCATGCTTTTCCTATCAATTGCCTAAATGTTGCATTTTTGGAATATGGAAGCATGTTCATCTGTAATGATAAGACAGCCTACTGTAACATTTTTGAAAAATCAACTAAATTGTTCTTTGACTTGATGTTGTTGAAACATGTATAAAATTGATGCATATGTACATGATAATGAATGTAAAAAAGATTTTTGCTATTTGGAATGAAGAATAAGAGTCTTATGGCATGATGAGTTGTAGGATTGTTTCTAACTTCTTATTGTGTAGTGAGTCCCTTGATGTTGTGGAATTGGTGTTTCCCTAGAGTTGAGGTTAGTAGTCTTATCTTTGTAGGGTGATTATGTGGGTTTGTTTGACCTAGAAGTTACCTTACATAAATGGTGAAAGAAAAGAAAGAGTCCTTGAGACTAAGTCTTCTATATTGTTTCCCCTAATGATGTATGACCTTGGTGTTTATTGTATTATGTGGTTGAATGTGATTGACCTAACTTGATAATTGGGGATAAATTTCCTAGATGATAAGGCTTAGAATAGCGTGCTGTTCCTATAATAACTTACTGTAAATCCTTCTAAAGTTGTAATCACTTTTAAGTGATGAAAAGGAAGGTTGTTTAGTTAAGATCCTCTTACGTTGGCTTAAGTTGCTCTTAATTGGGTTTACCCTAAGTGAGGGATGGTGATTGAGTAGTAAGGTTGTAGATATTTTCTACCTTGTCCTTCTATTCTTACTTGAACTTGAATTTATTGAAATTTTAGTAAGCTTGTTCATGAATAGAGTTTTGCATAAAGTATGAATTGCATGACCTTATATATTTGGTATGTATTGATTGACATTACCTTGAAGATATTATGAATTTTCCAAAGTGCATGAAAGAAAATTTTTGATAAAATCCATGTTTTCTCAGGTTAAATTGCATCTTGATATGCTACTTGTGCATTTGACTTCATGAGGTGTAATGTTTAGCCTTATAATGGAAAGTTGAGTCTCCTTAAAATGAAATGTGTTGAGTCTCTTAAAAAAATATGTGACTTTTATGACTTGGAATACATAATTGTAAGCTCATTTTTGAAAAGTGAAAGCATGTTTAGCTAAGTGTTAAAGTGTGTGCCTATAAGTTGCATGTTTTTTCCAATTGAGGCTTACTATAAAGGTGAGTACTATGCTAGAAAATGATATTTTGTGAAATTACTTCCTAATTGTCGTGATGTGCTTGGTGCGACTTACCAATTAGACTTCACTAGGAAGGAATCATGAGCATGTCTTGGTTAAAAGTTGAGAATTTCTCATTTTAAGAGGAAATTGACCTTGTACTTTGCTAAGGTGTGAACTCATGATACATGTAACTGTGTTGAGGAGAAGGACATTCCTCCATGGACATCACTAAGCATGGTATGATTGAGTATGATCTTCATGGCACTAGGTCTAACTAATGAATATCTTTGTTGATTCAATTAACTCAAGTCTATGTGCATTTAAGTATGAGTGCCTAAATTGCTTCTTGAGTGTTGTTGAAATCTTCCTATGTGTGACTTAAAAAATTGTTGCAAGATAATCTCTTAATAAATTAAGGTGAAATGACCATGTTGTGATTAGAAGGAGGATGTTCCTCCTATGAACATTATAAGAGCCTATGTGTTTGATGCATTAAAGAGTGAGTGAGTAATAGTTTTGATTGCTTGTGTGCATTGAGTGCTAAAATTATTTGATGTTGTTATAAATGTTATGAAGTGCTCTATGATGCATTGAAATCCTTGTTGTGATTAAAGAGCCCTAAGTGTCATTCGAGGACGAGTGTTCCAAAGTGGGGGATATTGTAAGACCCCAAAGGAGATAGGGTGTCTAGAGCCTAACATTTTTGTCTTAAGGTTATAAGGTCCTAAAATGACTTATAATATGGTTTAGAGTCATTGTGTAAAGTTTGAGGTGACTTGGAAGTCGAACATCAAGGGACGATCAAAATGTTCGACGACTAGTCGCCTATATGCCTCATGTGTCTATGCATGCTTATACTTGTCTGTCATGTGCTTATGAAGTCTTTAAATGAGTTATAATGATGTGTAATATTGGTATATGTAATTTTAAGAAGTTTGGAGGTCAAACGACCAAGAACGTCCAAGGCGTTCGAAAGATAGACCTTAAGACGCTCAATGTGTGTCTTGATGGGGCTTAGCCTGTTTGGACAAGTTGCAGGTGTTTGTTTTGGTTGAAAATTATGTGGACAATCTAAAACTTGTTAAGGGTTATATTCACGTTGGAAAATTCCAAATACGACTTCTAAAGGGCCCCGCAAAAGGCCCCACAAGAAGGACCCAAAGCTGGTCGAGACACTGCCTTGGCAGTGTCAATCGACGGACCAAATGACGGCTCGTTGGTCAACCGACGGCCTGTTGGTGAGGTCTCGTCTACTGGCACTTACCTTAGGTAGGTATCAAGCAAAAAAATGGCTAAATACCCAACGACGGAAGCCAGGCACGGCCCGTCGACTGACCTACAGCCAGTAGGCTGGTCCGTCGATGGTGGCCTGTGAACTGAAGCCTGCATACAGTTTCATTAAAGGGGTGAATGGGAAATTGACCCCACATCCTAAACTGACTATAATAGGTTTATTTAGCTACTTTTGGGTGTATATAAGTCATCAAAAACGTGATCACCCTATTCTCAAATCAACTTACGCGATTGAAGCCTTTCCCGCCAAAAATATTTCCCTTCAAACCACCATTGTTGGTGAAGCTCAAGAACTGCTTTGAGCTGTGTTTCCATGGATGAATCATCATATTTTGTAGGTTTTAAACTAGACAAAGGCATGATGATTCTTCATCTCTAGTTATCCTTCCATCTATAGAGTTAATCTCAAAGTTTTCAAAGACAGTTTATGATCAAAGTTCTCCTTCTTTAATCTAGCCATGGGTTCTTTCTAAAAACGTTTTGAATGACTAAATCATGATGAATTGAAGTAAATACAGTGGTTGGAACGCAATTTCACTCCAATTGCAATGATGAACCCATGATCCTTCCTCAAATCGATTTAGCCTTGCACGGGCTTTGTGATCTTGACTTGTTATCGATTGAATTATGATTCTATTACGTTGAATCTCCTATATATACTGTTGTTTACGTGAATTAATGTTGAATTTTGTGTAACGGATCCATAAGGATCAATGTATGAAGATTTGAACATGTTTAGCTTAGTTTTACATGATTCATTGTAGCTACTATTTTAGGTTAATACCATGGTTGAATTGTGGATATAAATCTATTATGACCAAAGTATAGAAGACTTGGTTTGAATTAATCTAGGTTCTTCTAGTCTATGGAGTTGTAACTTGTGATCTTGACGTCAGGTTTAGTTGTTATATGAATTGATCATGGTTAATGTCTGTAGTTGCTGCCTATAACGACAAATGAGGATGAACTATATGTAATGAATACAATATGTGTCAATTCATGATAGTTTGAATAGGATTAACCTATGTAAACTTGTCTTCCATGAACTCCTTATATGAAACATGTTGATGTCGACATTAATGGAAATTGTAGTTGTGACTCATCTAGTCTATGATTTCATTAGCTACTGCCTAACATGTATTTTTGTTGGTAATATATGATTGGTAATCAACGCCTTAGGGAATTGATAGTATAAGCAAATTCCTCTATCCTCTAGCGAATTGACAAGTCTAATGCCTATGTTGTAGCTTGATCTTGAAGTGCTTAAGCATGTTTCATTGTTACTAAGTGTAGGATTACCTACTGCCTTACAGTGATATGATTCATGAAATATGATCTATAATCCATATAAAAGAAATTGACTAATGGTCTATGTTCTTCTACTTCCTAGTACATGTGAGATACCTTGTATTCTGTTATAGCATGATCTTGTAGTGACTTGTGTATGGTTTCTTTTATGATTAAAGTACATTTATCTACTGCCATATATATGAATAGTTGATGAACAAGGTATATTGATCAATGATGATCAAAAGGTGAGAAATTGGTAAGAATGCTTATCTCTTCTACTTTCATTATAGTATTGTAGTTGATGAAGTCTTGTATGGCATTGTGTGGTATGGTCCACTTATGGTGGGGGTGTTTAATTTATTGTCAATCTACATATGTGTTGACCATGGCCATGAATGCAAATGAATGAATATATGAGCATGTGATTATGATGATACTATGTGAAGCTTATGCCTACTTTCCTATTCTAGTTGTGATTTAGGTTGTATGCCTATTGTGTAAGCATGTGTATATCCATGTTAGGGTGAAGAGTAGGTGCTACCATTGATGAGTTAAAAATGGTTAATAATCTCTTACCTATGTACCCCTATGTGAATGCAGGAATAGCACAAGTTAGGAGTCTTAAGTGTAATATGTAGTTGGCTTGTCTCCTATGCTATTGTATGTTGTGTGGTTTATGCTTGAAGGTATATTATGGTCTAAGAGGGTGGCTGCCTCAATATGTTGTTGATAGCCATTATGTGATCATGCTGACCAATGTACACAGACACTCACTTTACATGCATATTTCAAGTAGTACAGGTCATGGTGTCTAAATGAAGGGTAGATGTCACGGACCTAGAGAATTCACTAAGACTCCGTGCGGCACACGACAACTTATTCACGAATCTTTCACGATCTTGTAAGCTCAAGTAAGCCTTTAAGACTCGGAAAGCTAAGAGAATGCAAAGAAAGACTTAGAAAAGGGCAAAGAGAACTTTAGAAGAAGGAACCTTGTATTACTACTTTACTTGGTTGTTGGATTCTTGGATGATTTACAAATGAATGGACCTCCTATTTATACTACATCCTAAGGGCCTTAGTGTAAATAACAATACAAGTCCTTCTACTAACTACACTTTAGTCCATATTCTAGAGAATTCTACATTATTTAGAATATGCTAAACTCTTCCACAAAGATCTAAAGTGTTCTAGAGAATTCTAGGGAATTATCTAGTCTTCTCCACAAAACTAGAAGGTTCTAGAGCCTTCTTGCAAACCTCTTCAAGACTTTAGCTCCTCCTCCCCCATTCGGACGTGAAATCTTGCTGGAATTGTGGCGGGACGTCACACTCTCCCCCACATATTGATGCGAAGACCGCGTCGCATTGCGGCTGTATCGGTGTCCGAGTTTTGTCGTGCGATCATCAATTCACGCACTCGATCAATCCCTTCGATCAGCTTCCTCAGCGGTTGCCCGATCTCTCTCGACCCGATCTTTCGAACTTCCTCCTTCTTAAGAGGCAAGTTCCTCGGAGGTTTCTTTTTCATCACGGAAATGTCCCCTCTTGGAACCTTCTTCGTGCGTGGTGGCAAGGTCTTCTCAGCACCATTGTCTTCTCCCGAACATGCAATGGTAGCTGCAGATGTTATCTTCTTTCTCTCGTCGACCCTCTCGAGATGCATGGCCGTCAGCTGGACTTGTCCCTCCGTCTTTTGTGCCTTACCATGGGAACCATACATGTTCCCCCTTCTTTCATGATCATCAGTTGTTGGAGGTAAGGATCGATCATTGCATGACACGTCTGGAAGAACTCCTGCCCAAGAATTATATCAAAGATATCTAAGGGAGCGACGGTGAAGTTGGTTTTACCTTGCCAATCGCCTATCGTGATGCTTACTCCATGCGCGACTCCATCCACAGGAGTCGGTGGTGCATTGACCGTCCTGAGTTGGGCGTTGCTTGGACTGTAACGCAAACCCAACCTCGTTGCTGCCGTCTTGGCCATGATATTGACCTATGCACCTGTGTCGACCATCGCACGAGCACGTCTTCCATTGATCGTGATATCGACGTATTGAGCGCATGCCTTAGGCTTCGCAGGCCTCTGTTTCGCATGCCTCTGCTCCTCATGCCTCGGCTTCTCCTGCCTCGGCGGCTTCGATGGTTGCTTGGTGATAGCTCCGCATAGGCTTATCAAGCCCAACTACTTAGTCTCCTCGACTTGATCTTCCTCTTGTGCTTTGTTCTCTTTCCGTTCTCGTAGGATAGCACCAAGCTTCTTCAGTTCAGGGCACTTTGCATAACCATGTGGCCCATCGCATATGTAGCAACCATCTCCTTTGGCAACCTGTATCTTCCTCACCGTGTTGCCATGTTCTCTGGACTTTTTGCCGTTGGACCTATAGGTATCATGCCTGTGAGGCCGTTGCTCCTCGCCTTGCCTCTTGGGTTGTGGCTATTGATCCTCGCATTCACCACGATCTCCCCCACCATTATCATGACTACCTCCTTCGTCATCCCCTTCAGCACTGTAAGACTTCTCCTGCCTGAAGTCTGTCAAAGCTTTGTCCTGTGTGATGGCGTCATCAATAGTCCTGACATGTCTACGTTCCAACTCCGTCCTGACCCAATTTTGCAGCCCATCCATGAAGTGGAACAACATATCTTCATCCGTGAGATTAGGAATCTGAAGCGTAAGGGTGGTGAACTCCTGCACATACGCGCGTATGCTGCCCGTTTGCTTCAACTCCCTAAACTTGCGCTTTGCCTCATAGATGACGTTGTTGGGGAAGAACGCCTTCTTGAACTCTTCGCGGAATTGCTCCCACGTGTTCATGGTGCACGTCCCCTTCCTGATATCAGACTGTTTACGCCTCCACCATAGCATGGCCTTCTCCGAAAGATACAACACTGCAGTGTTGATCTTGCTCTCATGACTTCGCACCCGGCTACACTTGAAGTAGTTCTCCAAGTGCCATAGGAAATTCTCCACCTCTTGCGCGCCGCGGACGCCTTTGAACATAGGTGGCTTGGGAGCCTCGACTCTGGCCTCCCTTTCCCGGTCAAGTGATGTCGATCCTACAACCTCTCCGCCTTCTTGAGCTCTTTCACTTCGGCCTTGAGCGTCTCAATCGTGCCAAGTGCTTCCATAAGCCTGCACTCCAAGGAAGTGATGTCCTCCTTCGTCTCGAACTCGGCCCATTGGCGTGCCTCCAACTCCTTCCAGATGTTGTCGTTCTCCTCAAGGGTGAAGTCTTCAAGGGTCTTGAACTTGTTGTCACTTGCGTTCACGCGCCGGCCTAAGATCTCGACGGATCGTCTTGCCACTTCTACCCTTGCGACCCAGTCTTCTCCGGCAGTGACGTCTATGGCATCCTCGCCCATTTCTTCGTCACTCGCCCCAATAGTCGAGGGTGGATGAGATGTTAGCACCCCGCTAGTTGCGAGCTCGGGCAGCATTTCCTTGTTACCCTTCTATTGCTTCTTCCCCTTTCGGTTCTTCTTTCCTCCATCCATGCGGACGTTGGTGGTGCTGGCGCCGTTTACGTCTCCTTCGTTAGCCATTCTCTTATAATCAACCTGTTGTGATACCACTTTGTCCCGGACCTAGAGAATTCACTAAGACTCCGTGCGGCACTCGACAACTTACTCACGAATCTTTCACGATCTTGTAAGCTCAAGTAAGCCTTTAAGACTCGGAACGCTAAGAAAATTCAAAGAAAGACTTAGAAAAGGGAAAAGAGAACTTTAGAAGAAGGAACCTTGTATTACTACTTTACTTGGTTGTTGGATTCTTGGATGATTTACAAATGAATGGCCCTCCTATTTATACTACATCCTAAGGGCCTTAGTGTAAATAAAATTTACTATATAAGTCCTTCTACTAACTACACTTTAGTCCATATTCTAGAGAATTCTACATTATTTAGAATATGCTAAACTCTTCCACAAAGATCTAAAGTGTTCTAGAGAATTCTAGGGAATCCTCTAGTCTTCTCCACAAAACTAGAAGGTTCTAGAGCCTTCTTGCGAACCTCTTCAAGACTCTAGCTCCTCCTCCCCCATTCGGACGTAAAATCTGGCTGGAATTGTGGCGGAACGTCATAGTAGATCTCATATTCACTAGTGTCTACTACTATGCATAATACGATGATGTTTATGAAAGCATGATATGTGTTTTCTTAGCTAGGATGACTTGGTAGGTGTACTAGTATGGGAAATGGTATGGGAGTTTGCCTATGCATTGCACATGTGTACCTTGATAGGATAGTTCTAGTTTGGTTTCTATATGTATGAATATGTATGTATGAACATGTGTGTCTTAAGGTGTTATGTGAAAGGTTTGCTCACGTATATGTATACACACACACATGTATGAACATCTAGTCAAGAGAGGGGCCTCGAATGGTGTGTTCATGTGTACCCTAAACTAGATAATGCTTTACATATGATATATTCATGTGAAGGGATTCTTTACATGAATTAGGTTGATGAACTTTCATCTATCACCTATGAGTTAAGCATATGAGGGGATGGCTCTCCTTAACCTATGTTTTATAAAGTGAAAATATAATAATGGTTTTCAATAAAGGGAACTTATCTTAGCACCGAGTAGACTTGTTGATGAGGGGGTGACACTTTCCCACATATGGAAGGTAGGGTTCACTACGGTCCTCATGGGGTGGATAGCCTCATGACCCAACATAAGGTGTAGAGTTGATATTTCCATTATTCCCCCAAGTTCCATAAACTATGTTTCCACCATAGGATACTTGCTAGTGGATCCACCTAGAAAGTTATGTTATGTTGGTTGTACTTAGGTGTGGGGTTTTATGACACCGGATTCCATGTTTAGCATTACATAGTCTATGTCGGTTAAGGTTATAGTTTACCTAAAGTAAAATGGACAATGGAAGTAAATGACTTGGACCCTAAATAGAATGACTTAAGGGAGGTTACTTAGGATAGGTGGAAGTAATGAACCCATCTAGACATTGCACAAGTAGCTCCTTAGGAAGTTTTAGGAAGGTGTCCTAATCCATGTCACTATGTATATGTTCCTTATGCATGACATTGTAATATTTGTCTACTTGTTATGAAGATGTACATGATATGAGTCTTTATGCATGATGTTGATCTATTTGACTATATGATGAAGATCTTGACTTAACTATGTCTATGTTGTATTATACTTTTATGATGGTATGTGTTGTCTTGTGTAGAAGATATGTAGGATTTTCCTTGTGATACTAAGGTGATACATTGCACCAAGTATCCCTAAAGGGTTACTTGGTAGGCTAATGAATTAAAAGAAAGTTGTCACTGTTAAAAAGATTGAGCTCACTGTAAAGTGACCTCAATTGGGACTTAAATTCTATATGTGATTTTCTATGATGTTTGGCCTTTGATTGTGTTTATATGAAGTATGAAAATGATGTAAATGTAGTTGTTTGAAGATTTTATAAGGATTTACTCAAAACGGCATAAAGTATATTTCAAGAAAATGTCTCTTTTAAAATGCATGTTTTTGCATGGTTGCCACACTTAGTGCATTCTTGTACTAAATCCCATTCTTCTCTACTTTTTACACAAAGTGTAGGTTATGGATGATTAAAGGATTTCTTGAATGGTGAAGAGATTGATAGATGATTTCCAAGCTCAATAAAAGGAATCCTTAAGTTCAAGGATCTCCTACTTATGTCTTTATTGTAAAGTCTTTAAATATTGTATAGTTATGTGATGTGTCTTATGGGCCGTGTCCCTAATGTATTATAATGTTTTTGAGTCTAAGATAACAAAGAGACTTAGAATCTATATATGTATTATGATGTTATATGTATATGAAGTAAAGTTTCTAGATTATGAGGTGCTATGAAAAGTTTTAAATTTTCCGCTAAATTTACTATGTCGATGTGATGAATGATAACTATGGGCTTGTATAAGACCTCCGAGAGGTCAAGTACGCCATGTTACCTCTAGGGGGTGCTCCCCAGATGTGATTAAGTATCACATCCGACTTTTTTCTACGTGTTATTCAACTTAGAAATTTGACCTTTGTCGAATCAAATATTCTATTATAGTCTAATTATAAACAAAATATAACTGCCTTAACTTATCTATGGACTGAAAACTGGTTTTGTGGAATACAAAACCCTCTATCTCTCCTCAATCCACAGTATTTAACTTCTTGAAATTTAAGTAAAATTTTTACCCCAATAAGCAGTCGGATGTTAGGCTATTGCTTCCATCTTCTTTTGTTTACTGTTTTTAAATAAATTCTTGACATGTTGCATTAATTTCTTCTTACTTGGTTATCCATCCTTATTTCAAATTTGGTTACTTGGTTGAAGCTGATCCTTCCATCAATCCTCTTTGCTTATTGTTGGTGTGTGATTGTCTTATTTTGATAACTTAAGCATAGCTTGCAAAATTTCAAATTGTTATTTCCAATTTAGTTCTTTTGGAAGTCAAGGTGCTACATCTAGTGACCTTGACACTTAATTTTTAATTCCTTGGTAAAATCTCACTTTCTACGACGAACGGTTCAACTTTTAGTTCGAAAATTTTTTGGAGTATTACACATATTACAGGAATTAAAAAGAATGAGATACTTCCATGTGATTTGATATTTTCATTTACTTGAAAATATCGTGATATTGAGAATTTAATGACGTATATTAAAGAGCCTATCGCTCTTGAGAAAGTGCAACAAGCACGTAACTGTTATGATGTGTGAAGGCATTTTGAATGAGACAAAGGTGATGAAGCTAGTTGTCTCTTTTGTGAGAGGTTGTACTAGCTAACAAGGAAGGAGCAAATCAAAGTAAAGATCAAAGTCTTGTTTGAATAAAAAGAATGTGGAGTGTTGGGTTGTCACAAGAAGGGTCACTTTGAACGAGATCACCATATGTCAAAGTCCAAAGAAAAGGTGAATGTATCCATTGTTGAGAAGGTACATGGCTTTGATGATTTATATGCACTAACAACTTTATGTAATAGTGGCTTATATGACAACAAATAGGTGTTAGTGTCTGTTTATACTGTACGTATGACATTCCGAAGAGATTAGTTCAGGCTCTATGAGACAAGTGGAAGAACCATAATAATGGGCAATAATGCAAGTTGTAGAATAGTTGGTATTGTTTCACTTCAGGTTCGCTGCCATGATGGAATTGTGAGAAATATTTCAAAAGAATTTCATTTTCCTGATCTAAATAAGATATGATCTCCCTTGGTACTCAAGATAAACAAGGCTATAAGTACATGAACGAAGGAGAAACTATAAAAGTGATTCAAGAGTCTTCAGTCATGATGAAGTCAAGCTGGAGGATGTCCTCTGCACACTAGCAGGAAGCACCTTTGTTGGTTCTCTAAATGCATTTACACTGCAATTATCTGATGATGGCAAGGCAAGATTATGGAACATGAGACTAGGTCCTCTGAACGCACGAGGACCAAAGATATTGGAAATCACAATCTTTTGAATGGTGAAAAGACAACCATACTGATGAACTTTTTTAGCACTACGTCTTAGGGAAGAAGAAGAAGGTCAATTTTAACACAAGATAGGTGGGGTGCTAGACTACATCCATTTAAATTTATGGGGTCCTTCTAAGCTTCCATCGACAAAAAGAAAGAGGTATCATCTCATATTCATTGATGTTGTTTCACAAAATATTTGGGTACGTTTCTTGAAGGTGAAGGTGATACTTTTGTAGAATTTAAATAATTTAACATTTTAGTTGAGAATCAAATGAAGAAAAAATTCAAGCATGTTTGCACAGACAATAGCTTGGAGCTTCTAATGAAGATTCTAATGAGTTCTGAAAGGTTCATAGGATCGCAAAACATAAGATAGTCAAGCACACACCACAACAAAAATGGAGTTACCAAGAGGATGGAAAAAACTCTTCTTGAGAAGGCTCTTTGTATGATGTTACAAACCAAAACAACCCAAGTGTTTTGGGCTGAAGTAGATCACACTGCTTATCATATATTAATCAATCTCCAACGTCACCTATTGACTTTAAGACTCTAAATGAGGTACGATCACGTGAATTCTCTAACTATTCATACTTGTGAATATTTAGGTGCTTAGCTTATAATAATGTTAGTTAAGGAAAGCTTAAATCAAGGGCTAAGAAGGTCATATTTGTAGGATATGTAGACTGAGTAAAAGGGTACAAGCTTTGGAATTCGTCTTTACTCAAATTTTTAGTTAGTAGAGATGTTACCTTTGGTGAATCCCCTATACTTGATCTTTATAAAGTTTCCATGAGTTATCTGAACACGAGAACAACAAATAGGTGGAGCTTACCAAATATTGTTATTAAAGAGATTCAAGTTGATGAGTCAAAAGATGCATATCTTGAAAAACTTGATGTCAATGAACATTCACAATTGCAAAGGGAAAGGGAAAAAAAGGTAGATACAGAAACTAGAACGTCATATAGAGCGAGAAAAATTGATTACATATAAGTTCGTAGTTGTAGAAGAAGAGATTAAGGATCTCGAGTTCTTCTTGTATATTGAAATAACTTCTTGCAATGATGTGCACAATGTAGGTTAGCCATTAGAAAAATGAGACACGGGTCTTAGGTTAAATGCCAAGAAAGAAGACACGGTTCGTAGCATTATGTATGCTATGGTGTGCACACATCCAGATATTTGGTATCTCTCTCATTTCTTTATTAATATACATGTAGTTGTTCTCTCGTGGACAAAGGATCATTCTTATCTAAACCACGTTACATATATATTTTTCTTATTCTTTATTTTCACATTTTCACTAACCGAGTTATGTCCAAGTTCGAGTGTCGGGGTCAGAATTGGTTGCTAGTTCAAATATCAAATCCGTAAACAAGAGTCAGGGCCAGGTCCTATTCTGGAAGTTTAGTTCTCAAATTTCTAGTTAGCGTCAACTTCTAGTTTGGAATTCAGGCCTTGGGATAAAAGTCGAGAATTAGAATTAGGTCCTCCGTCAGGTCCCACATCAGCTTTTTGGGTTGGTGTTGGGTCCTAGTTCAAATAATGTTAGGTTTCGAGTTACAGTATCAAAGTTGAATCCCAAATCAATAATGGAGTAGGGTCCCAGTTCAAAAGTCAAGTCTCTGTTGAAGAGTAG
Source organism: Solanum pennellii (assembly GCF_001406875.1). Lineage (NCBI taxonomy): Eukaryota > Viridiplantae > Streptophyta > Magnoliopsida > Solanales > Solanaceae > Solanum > Solanum pennellii. The sequence goes on along the minus strand of NC_028642.1, from coordinate 39,722,818 downwards.
AGTATGGATCTTGAATACGTCATTGGGGTTTGGTATCAACTTTAGGTCATTTTTTTAAATGTTAGGACTAGTATTAGGTTTTAGGGTAATGTAAAAGTCATGGTTTAAAATTCTGATCCTATTTCAAATGTTTGGCCCAGTTTTGATGCCATAATTGGGTCCATGGTCAGGTGTTAGGGTAGGGTCATGATCTAAAAGTCAAGTCTTTATTCAAGAGTTGGGATGGATCTCGAATCAGTCATCTGGGTCGGGTGTTAGGGTCATGTTTCGATCAAAATATGGTACTCGGTTGTGTATCAAAGTTGTATTCCTATTTGAGAGTTGGGTCTTGAGTCGAGTGTCAAGGTTTGGTCCTGATTTGAAAGTCTTATTTTAGGTAGAGAGTTAGGGTCAAGTCCTGTATCAAAAACTTAGTTAGGGATCAAAATTCGGGGTTTAGTTCCTATTTAAATGTTGGGTCCTAGGTTGAGTCGGGAGTCTGGTCGGTCTCGGATCAACTTTTTGGGTTCAGTCCTATTTCAAAAGTTAGATCCTACATCAAGTGTCGGGGTCAAGTATGAATTTGGACATCGAATCCAAATTAAGATGTGGGGTTTTTGTTTGGTTGTTCAGTCCCATATTAGGATGTCAAAATCGGTGTTAGTTCGAGTTTTGGGGTTGTATCCTAGTTTAGGTGTTGCGGTAAAAATCATGTCTTAGTTTGAATATCGACTCCTTGAACGAGAGTCGAGTTCAGGTCTTGGATCGAGTGTTAGGGTCGAATACCAAATTGATCATAGGATTGTGTACTAGTTTAGAGTTGGGATCAGATCCTGAATCTATTATTAGAATTTTTTTTTCGAGGTACAATCTAATTTTCTAAAAGGAATATTATACTTAGTAGTGAAAAAAATCTAGAAGATGTTTTAATTTCACTCCATTAGTTGCTAAATTACATTATTTGATGCTCATTAAAATACAATAATTATACGTACGTACATACATACATACATACATACATACATGCATGCATGCATACATACATACATACATACATACATACATACATACATACATACATATATATATATATATATATATATATATATAATGAAGTGTGATGTATTGCAAGTCATGAGGTGGATTAGAACTTTTTAATATTTTTTATTATTATTATTAGTGCTATATATAAGGAAAAATGGCCAAGTTTTTGCAGTCTTCACATAATAATATTTTTTATTATTATTATTAGTGCTATATATAAGGAAAAATGGCCAATTTTTTGCAGTCTTCACATAATATTCTTGCCATTTCTAGTTAAAGTTTTACAAATTTGTTATTCTTCACATATTTGATAAATTTTAAGAACTTAAATGGTTGTCTACAATGCTTTCAAACATGATGATGTCATGGAAAAGGGTAATATAGAATCTACAAAACATTCATATATATGATATATTACCTCAAAAAATTATCATAGACATGAATTTAAATCTACATTAGGATTTGAAACAAGATGATTTATAGAGAGACATTATAGAAACATACCTGCAGACATTATCGAGGTATCTCCTTGTTCAGACCTTATGTTATCATAATTTTCAGCACCGAAAAAGTATCTATAAAACTATATGATAACTGTAATGAGTGGTATGAGATGGAAAATTTATGGAGGCTGAGATTTAATCTTGACCATCCATCAAATAGTCAATCCAACATATGAAATCTATTGTTCATTAGACATTAGTTACCAACTTTATATTAATTATGTCACACATAAAATAAATAAATTCAAACATTTATTATAAACAAGCGAATAATAATCCTAACATTCAATTTTGATCTCAATATAGGTTTAATTCTTGACTTGAAATATTATATTCATAATATTATTTCTTGTTTATTTGATGTTATTTATAATGTAACATTTACTATTTTAAATATTCATTTATTGATGAAGTGTAAATTTTGTCTCTCTTGTTTTCTCTTCTAATTTTTTGTCGTACATGCTCACAAATATAAATACTAATAAAGGATATCGCTCGAGGTTGACCTACTCACATAGATCTTTCCTAGTGAAATGTGTCTTTTGTTGGTGATGAAGGCTTATCTGAGATTTCTCATGGGTGTCATTTTATTTGTTAGAGAAGCTTGATCTTTTCCAATGCTCAACAATTATTGACTCTTTGTTGGACATTGATCTTGGGCATATATGTATGACTAGGAACCAAATAATATCTATGTTTTGGCCGAGTTTGGGAATGAATTTGCTAATTTCTAGAAGTTAGTCATGTTAATTCATATAGACTAACCAATATGATTAGTTGTGCAGGTGCTGATAAAAGAGGAAACGATCACAAAAGTGGAAATAGGGAAGCAAGAGCGAAACCAAGCAAAAGAGCAAAAAAACTTAAAACAAAAAGAATAAGTTAGGACGTGGAGAGGGAAATTACTATTTATTTATGTGATGAATTTCAAGGTAGAGGACTTTTGTAAAATCTCGTAACCCGAAAAATATAAGAATAAGCTAATAAACTAAATATACTCACTATTAGAAAGAAATGGGAATATCTGGAAAACTCTCTAAGTTAAGAAAGTGAGTTTTGGTCATTTTAAAATGTCAGTAACTTCTAGCTCAGGATGATTTAGCGGTAGTTCTTGATATGGTTGGAAATCCCTTGGAGAGATCATTCCAACGCCGCTGAGTTAGTGAATTTTCGATATCGTATGAGGAGATGTGTCTATCGGAAGTTGGGTTGTTGGATTGAGGAATGTCCAATTTCGAATTCAAGAAAGGGAAAACTAGTCTTTTCACCACTTATTTTTCTAATTCGTTTTAAGGGTTTATTAGTGTAAGAATAAGTCTTAAGTCAGTTTTGGAAAAATCAAATTCTTGCTTAGGGATTGGAGAAGAGAGAAAAGAAGAATAGAAGGGGAAAAAGTCAAGAACGTCAAGAATTTCAAGTGGATTTCGTCGGGGGTGATCCCTATCAAGGAATGTGAGATCTTTTGTGTTGGGTTAGCTCACCCACACAGCAATTTGTTTCGATTCAACGACTTATGAGTTGTTTACATGTTAAAAGTTGAAGTTCTTGAAGAAAAATGTCGAATTCTCGTTGATTGAATTATTGGATCCCTATTGTTGTTTGATTCTTGATTCTCCGGGGTTTTTCCAAGTTGAATCTAGTGGATATTGAGGTTCCCAATAGTCCCAAGTGCATGGGGAAAGAATTAGGAAGTTTTTGAGGGTTTGGAGATGAAAAATGAGTTGAAAAATTTGCCAGATGCACATGGCCAAGGCCAGGTGCGTCACGCCTGTAGTGCGCCAGAAACTGGCCTCAATCAATTAAGGTTGGCGCAGCGCGCCCGGATCAGCATTTTTCTAATTACTTCCAATGATTTCTAAACACCTAGAAATCATCAAAGAACTCAAATCATAACCTGAATTCATAATCCAATTAAAAAAAATTAAGATTCAAGTCAAAGAAGTTAAGAGTCAAGTCTAAAGTTAAGAAGTAAGTCAAAGAAAAGTTCTTACAGGTTTTCAAGAGTCTTTACCAAATGTTTTAACTTCGTTTTAAGGCTCAAGTATCAAGTCAAAAGTAAAGAATAACAAGTTGAAGTCTTTCCTTCAAAATTTATAACGGAACTAAGTATTCCCTAAGAGTTGATTAAGACTCAAGTTTTCAAGTTAAGCAAAGAGTAAAAGTTGAGTTCATTTATCAAAAGTATAAGGGAACTAAGTATTCTCTGAAATTTCATAAATGTTTTCACATTTAAGTTAAGAGGAAACTAAGATTTGCCCAAAAGAGTTTTGAACAAGAAAATGGAACATTGAAGAGTTCTTTTTAAAGCTAAGGTGTTGAGCAAATTATCTCAACACAAGGAAAGGAAGTTGTTGTTAAAAGCATCATGAGCGAAATTATATTTTGGGAGTAGTATTGAGCACCGATGTGGGGATGAGAGTTCATATTAACTCGAGTCTCCATGTAAACCATGTAGCCGTCATGGGTATTAATGGTTCATACTTTTTAGATGATCAAGTAAGATAAGCTAGTGGATCCACTAAGTTAAGGATTTCCATACGACGGCAAAGTATAGGACAATTTTGGCTACATGGGCAAGACGTTGTATCACCACTTAGGCTCATAGTGGTGGTTGTCGGTTAGCGAATCTCCCACAGAACTATATTACTTTCATATATAAGTAAGTTGAGTTTATTAATTTATTTTCTTTAGCGAACTAAGTTCTTTACACTATTTTATAAGATTTATGTATATTGCATACATCATTATTGTTTTATATTAAATTTTATATTTCATGAGTTGAGCAGAGTCAAGGTAAGTGTTCCTTCTTATGCTTTACGAGCTAAAGTTATTGTTTAGAATTCCAACAAGCATACTCGTACATTCAATGTATTGATATTAGTTGGCCTACATAATCTTAAGATGCAGACGTAGACAACCATGATCATTACCATCCAACGCTTCGTTGATCCAGTTGAGCACTCAGAGTCAGTGGTGAGACTTCTTGCATTCCGGAGGACTCTTTTATTGCTTTTAGTCTTTTCATTAATAGAATCATATGGGGTTTGTCCCAACGTTCATCTTAGTATTATAGAGGCTTCATAGAACAAATAGTCAGTGCGATAGTTAAGCTTTGAGTCTCTCTTCTCTCGCTTTGAGACTTAAAGGTCATTTTGGCTAAGACACTTATTTTAAGTTATCCTTATGAGAATGATTCTTCTTTTATATTGAGTTAAGTCTTCCGTTGAGTTAAGAAAGTTATACGAAGGGTTCGCTCAAGACCAACAATGGTCATTGGGTGTCGGTCACGTCTAGTGTGTAGGCTCGGGACGTGAAATACTAAGTATCATAGCAAAAGGTTCAAGAGTCCTAGGAAGCCTATGAAGCCGTATCTGTAGAGTCCTAGTTATCAGTGTGAAGTGTGCCACATCTATAACTAAGAGGCTGCAATATTTAGGAATACTTCACTTCTTTCATAATCCTTTTCGTGCGTTAGATTTTATCTCTAATTCATGATTGCGCGTGTTTAAGATCATTATGCCTCCATGAAGAGCAGCGAGAGGTTGTCCAACCAAAAAGAATGTTGAGGAGCCAAAAGTACCTAATTCACCAAACGTGCAACCTCAATAAGAAGTCACCAATGTTGAGTTCTATGAGGCTATTCAGATGTTAAGTCAAGCGGGGACTAACCAAGTCAGGAAATAGAGAGTAGCTCAAAAAAAAAAGGATGACACCTCGAGGATTCGCGAATTTCTGAGAATGAATGTCACAGTTTCACCGATTCGAGCACTACTGAGGATCCAAAAACTTTGTGGAATAGTTGAAGAAGGTTTTTGATGTGATACATGTTGTTGATGATGAAGAGTTGAACTAGTTGCATATTAACTGAAGAATGTGGCTAGGACTTGGTTCGATCAGTGGAAGGTAAGCAGAGATGAGGATGCACCACGTCCAAGTTGGTCTTGCTTTGAAAAAGCTTTCTTGGGCATTTCTTTCCCTGAGAACTGAAAAAGGCTAAGGTATGAGAGTTTCTTACACTGAAACAACACTCATTGAGTGTACATGAGTATGGGTTAATTTTCACCCAGATGTCTCGATATGCTCCTGAAATGGCTAAGGATATGAGGAGCAGAATGAGCTTGTTTGTTGCTAGCTTGGGTCTGGCATCAAGTAAAGAGGGAAGAGATGCAATGCTGATAGGCGACATGGACATATCCAGGTTGATGGTTTATGTGCAGCAGGTTGAAGAGGAGAAGTTGAGGGACAGAGAAGAGTATAGGAACAATAAAGCTTGGACTAGAATGATTCTGGAACGCAGAAAGGTGGTTCGAATTGACAATTATTTCATAAACAAAAGGGGCCTGCACCATCATCTTGTAGTGCTCCTGCACCCAGACACAAAGGTGAGCATCATGGCTAGAATTCGCAAAATTTCAAAGCTGGACCAGCACAGTCTCAAGGAAGTATGGCACAGGAAGGAAGTTGGGCTAATGTATGTGCTAGGTATGGTAGAACCCACCTAGGTAAGTGTCGCTATGGCCAGAGAGGTTTCTTTAAGTGTGGTCAAGACGGTCACTTCATAAGAGAGTGCCCTAAGAACAAACAAGGTAGTGGAAGTCCAGGCAACAAAGCCCAATCATTATTAGTTGCTCCACCAAACAGGTCTGCACCTAGAGGAGCAACTTTTTGTACTGGCGCAGGGGCAAATCACCTCTATGTAATCACTAGCCGCCAAAAACAAGAGAACTCTCCAAATGTTGTCACGGGTATGATCAAAGTTTTGATTTGATGCTTAAGCTTTGCTAGACCCAGGACCAAGTTTATCTTTTGAAACTCCTTATGTTGCAAATAAGTTTGAGATTCTTTTTGAGAAAATGTGAACTTTTTGTGTTTCTACCCCTGTTGGAGAGTCTATTCTAGCGGAAAGAGTCTATCGTGATTATCCTATTTCTATCAATCACAAGAACATCATTGGATGACTACGTGGAGTTAGACATGGTACATTTTGATGTCATACTAGGTATGGACTGGCTTCATGCCTGTTATGCATCACTATATTGTAGAACTTGAGTTGTCAAGTTTCAGATTTCTAATGAGTCAGTCATAGAGTGGAGTAGTAGTTTAGCAGTTCTAAGGGCCGTTTTATTTCATACCTTAAGGCGAGAAAGTTAGTTTCAAAGGGATGTATCTATCACTTAGTCTGAGTTAATGACTTAACTGTTGAGATGCCTTCCCTTCAGTTAGTTTCTATAGTAAAGCAGCTTCCAAATGTTTTTTCCTGATGATCTACCCGGAGTCCCTCCTGAGAGAGAATAGACTCCGCCATATATAAAGGCACTAGTAGAGTTGAAAGACTTGAAAGAGCAGTTGAAAGATTTGTTAGATAAAGGTTTCATTCGACCAAGTGTCTCACCTTGGAGTGCTTCAGTTTTGTTTGTAAGGAAGAAAAATGGGTCCCTTGGGATGTGTATAGACTAGCGCCAATTAAATAAGGTTACCATCAAGAATAAGTATCCTCTTCCAAGGATAAATGATTTTCTCGATCAACTTAAAGGTGACACCTGTGTCTTGAAAATTGATCTCAAATCTAGCTACCATCAGTTGAAAGTTAGGGAATGTGACATTCCAAAGACAACTTTTAGAACCAGATCTGGGCATTATAAGTTTTGGTCATGTCTTTTGGGTTGACCAATGCACCAGTAGTGTTCATGGATCTTATGAACAAAGTTTTCGAGCCTTATTTAGATATGTTTGTTATCATCTTCATTAATGACAGACTGATCTATTCAAGGAATGAAGAAGATCATGCTAGTCACCTCAAAATAGTCCTTCAAGCTTTGAAAGATAAGGAGATGTATGTCAAGTTCTCCAAGTTTGAGTTTTTGCGAAAGTCTGTGGCATTCTTGAGCTACATAGTTTCTGGTGATTGGATTAGAATGATACCCAAAAGATAGAAGCAATTCAGAGTTGGCTTAGACCCACGTCTCCAACTAATATAAGGATTTTCTTGGGTTTGGTTGGCAAATATAGAAGGTTTGTTGAGTGGTTTTCATCTATCTCGCCTCCCTTAACCAAGTTGACTCAGAAGATTGTTAAATTTCAATGGTCTGAAGCTTGTGAGAAAAGCTTCCAAAATTGAAAAAAAGGTAGACTACTGTCCCAGTTTTAACCTTACCAGAAAGTAATCAAGGTTTTGTGGTGTACTGTGATGCATCTAGAGTGGGATTAGGTTGTGTGTTAATGCAAAATGGCAAAGTTATAGCTTATGCCTCCAGACAGTTGAAGGTTCATGGGAGGAATTACCCAACCCATGAATTTGAGTTGGATGTTGTAGTATTCGCCTTGAAGATATGGCGTCACTACTTGTTTTGCGTTCATGTTGATATATTCACTGATTACAAAAGCCTGCACTATGTGTTCACCCAGAAAGAGCTCAAATTCACACAGAGGAGGTGGATGGAATTACTCAAGGACTATGACATAAGTATTATTTACCACTCAGGTAAGGCTAATGTGGATGTTGATGCTCTAAGTAGGTTATGTATGGGTAGTACCACCAATGTTGAGGAAGAAAAGAGGGAGTTAGCCAAAGATGTGCAAAGACTTGCACGCTTAGGAGTCAGACTTATGGATTCCACAGAGGGAGGGATACTGGTTAAAACACTACACCATTTTCGGCCTACAGCAACACCACGTAAGTGTAGCCTAAACTAGCAAAAAGTGTGGCCTTTGATAAAAGGCTACACTTTTGGACATTCAGCAACACTTTTTAGGGGTTGCCCAAAAGAAGCGTAACCTTTGACATTAGGCAACATTTTATAAATGTTGCCATCTTTGGCTACACTTATAAAGCGTAGCCAAATAGGTATAAGGGCACGCTTTGAAGACGTGCATTAGCAACACCTATTTTTTGTTAGACTACACTTAAAAGCGTTGCCTTTTCAGATTTATTGGTCACACTTAAAAAGTGTTGCCTTTTATTGGTCATCTATTGCAACACTTTCAAAGTGTAACTTTTTATCTACCTAGAGCAACACTTACAAAGTGTAACTTCAACATTTATAAGCCTACATGTAGCACAAATATATATAATATATTTACATACATACAAGTGACCTAAAACACAAAATGAACTAATTAATCATTAAATTGAAGCTATATATTTCAAATAAACTTCGAGAAATATTTCATGTACAACCAAAAGATAGTATGTGTTGTGTACATACCCATACTTATACATCAATATTCTAAATGTGTACACAATAAATCAAATATGTATTTAAACTTTTACAATAGTTCAAAAACTCTTCATCATCCACTTCAAATTTGATCACCTCCATTTCCCTACACAAATAAGATATTGGCAGTTATATAGAAGAGGTAAGAAGTTCAGATTGCAACAATATAGAGAGGCAAGAAATCCAGCAGTTACAGAAAATTAGATTGCATCTTTTGATGTTCAAAGTAGATGCCTACTTGTCTTTTGATGTTCAAAGTAGATGATCTTCCCTTAGGTGTCTAGAATTCCAAATGAGTTCAACAACAATGAATAATTGCATTAGGGTTCAAACTTCATAAGAAACAATATAAAATATTTGGTGTTATACAATAACCATGATGCACGCAAACTAACACGAACACTAAAGAAAAAAGGAATTAATGAGGAGACACAAACAATTAGATTCTCCTAATAATTATTTGTTTATTTGTTTGTAGTTATGGAAGCATGCCTTCTACTAGGATGTCAAAAGTTATGGTTATAACATGGATATTCTATATAATAAGAAAGAAAATAGACTTTACTGACAGAAATATTTATATATAGAAGCAGCAGTTACAGAAAACATTAACAACAAATCTGCAGATTGCAGATTCCATACCATGCCAATGTTCTATACAAATGCCAAAAAAACAGTGAAACAAAAGAAGCAAGACCTTAGCTCAATTTAAACCAAATACATTAACAACAACTAAAGAGAGACAAGTCCAGATTGTAGATTACAGCAGCAGCAAAAATTAAAGAAAATTAGATTAGTTTCCTTGTGTAGTTAATATGTTCCACACGATCAAACAAGGAAACTAAATCTGACATAGCAAAACTACACTTCAACCATACCAAACAAGCAAGATGAATAGTGGTCAAGAGAAACAAAACCTTAGCTCAATTCAAACCAAAGCCACTAACAATAAATTACCAATGATGAAATAGCAAAAACAATATATAAGTCAATAAGCAAGATCAAAGATCTGTTATACATACCTGTGCAAATAGGTTTCTGAGTTCTTAGGAAAATAAGAATTGATAACAACGTTAACTGCTTGAATATCAATTCCTCTAGTAAACAAATCTGTTCCATCAAGAAAGAACACAAAATTAAGAAATTTAACAATTAATCAATTTGAAATTTCAGCTGTAACGGAAAGCGTGACGGACAGTCGTAACCATGACGGTCCGTCCTGCATGTTCGTCATGAAGATCAGAGATGTAGCAGAAGAAACTTGCAAGTATGGAACGACGGAGTCTACGACGGTCCGTCATGACCACGACGGCCCGTCATGACCACGACGGCCCGTCGCGAGGTCCACGACGGCCCGTCGCGAGGTCCACGATGGCTTGTCGTGACCACGACGTCCCGTCGCGAGGTCCGTCGACCCAGTCAAAGAAAGAAACTTCAGGCGTGCATACCAACACAAGATACTACCTTTTCCACTATCTACAAATTTTGCATAGTAACTATACTCAGGAATAAGGGTAACATAATAGCAATGGTAAAATATGTAGTGCTGGATATTCTAAGGCAGGATATCATATCAAAGTGAGAGTCACAGACATAAGTAAAGTTGTATTTCTTCGTAAATCTTAGAACTCGGCACAATACTAAGACATAAATGTATGAGATGTGAAGAAAAGAAAATTAGCTTTTGATGGAAAAATTACAAACCTGTTACAGCTTCTGCTTAGAATTTGAGAATATATGTGTGTGACAGAACCTCATAAGTGCCATTACCTTCGACTTACAGCCATGTACCTCACATGTATTACTGATGACCGCATTCGTGTTGTTCTCTCCGTTTGTACAGTACCATTATTATTACTCTTATCGACATCTTCCTAAAAAGCACTCATTCCAGACTTCCAGAAACGCTCTCTACGCTTGAGATTTACTTCCTCCATTAACGACCAATAACAATCTATGTATATACGCTGGAGTTACAGCCATGAATCCCACACGACAAAGAATCAACTGATGTAGGTAAGAACTACGAGCAATACTCCCAAAAATAAAAATAAAAATCGTATCAACAAAGATAAGAATATAAAACCCTAATGCTAAATATGTAACAACGCTCAAGCAATAAACCCAGAAACCATAAATGTCGAAGTTTAAAGATAAACGTTTTACCAAACAAAATCCCTTCAATGTAACGAATCTTTAAGAAATCATCTTCTTAACTGAATCGTGTGTTCTAATATTCAAGAAAAAAAATCATCAGGTTTTGAATGTCTGAGATGAACAACAAAATCTTGAAACCTGAAAAAAATTATAGTTTTGCTTCATGAAAATTTAAAATTTGGAGCTTCAATGTTTTGAGCTGAGTGGGAAATTTTTCATTCTAGAAATTGGGGATATCTTCAATGAGCTGGGCAGAGCGTTTTTTCTCCCAAAAAAATCATATTTGGACCTTGAACTTTTATGTTTTATTACTTGTTTTATGACCTTTAAAGTGCAGTGACAGAGTAAAGTGAAGTGAAAAAGTTAAGGTTTATCATTTATTAATGTTTATTTTTTTGGCCAATATAAATGGGAGGGAGTGTTAAAATATTGGAGGGAATATAAAATTTTATTGAAAATTTTTAAGGCAACACTTATAAGGTGTTGTTTTTTCAATTATAAAAATAGGACATTTTAGAAGTGTGGCCATATATGTAAATAAGTGTTGCCAATTATATCATATTGTAACAACACTTATAAAGTGTATCTTATACCATTAAAGAGTACACTTTCAAAGTGTTGCCAAAATTATTGTAGCTAAAAGTTAAAAATTTCAGCTACACTTTAAAAGCGTTCCCAAAACTACTTTAGGCAACACTTTACAAGTGTAGTCAAGAATTAGTGTGGCCGTAGGCCTAAAATGGTGTAGTGAAAATGGGGCTGAATCATCACTAGTATCGAAAGTGGAAGATGGTGTATTGAAGTATCAAGATAGATTATGTGTACCTAGGGTGGATGAACTCTAAGAGAGGATCATGGAGGAGGCTCATAGCTTAATATATTCCATTCATCCGAGTTCGACAATGATGTACCGCAATTCGAGAGAGGTATATTGGTGGGAAGGTATGAAGAAAGACATTGCTGAGTTTGTTGTCAAGTGCCCGAATTGCTAGCAAGTGAAGGTAGAACACCAAAGGCTTGGAGGGTTGTCTCAGAATATTGAACTTCTGGAATGGAAGTGGGATATGATTAATATAGACTTTATCATAAGTTGCCAAGGTCTCGTAGGCAGCATGATTCAATTTGGGTAATTATCGACATAATGACAAAATCAACCCACTTTTTGTCGGTAAAGACCACTCATTTGGCAGAGGATTATGCAAAGTTATACATTCAGGAGGTGGAGACTTCATGGAGTCCCAGTGTCGATCATTTCATATAGAGGTGCACAATTTACTGCTCAACTCTGGCAGTCTTTCTAGAAAGGTTTGGGTTTAAAGGTGAACTCAAGCACTGTTTTTCACCCTCAGATAGATGGGCAATCAAAGTGTACTATCCAGACCATAGAGGATATGTTGAGGTCCTACTTTGATTGATTTCAATGAAATTAGGTTGATCACCTGCCTCTCATTGAGTTTGCTTACAACAATAACTACCATTCGAACATTCAAATGGCTTCATATGAAGCTCTTTATACAGAAGATGTAGATCTCTTATTGGGTGGTTTGAAGTTGGGAAAACAAGGTTAATAGAACCAGATCTAGTTCACCAAGACATGGAAAAGGTGAAGGTGATTCAAGAGAGGCTGAAAACAGGACAGAGTCATCAAAAGTCCTACACAGATATTAGGACGATGCCGTTAGAGTTTGAAGTGGATGATTGGGTATATCTGAAAGTTTCACCCATGAAATGTGTTATGAGGTTTGGTAAGAAGGGGAAGCATAGTCCTCGGTATATTGGACCTTATAGGATATCCAAGAGAATGGGCAATATAGATTATGAGTTGGAGCTACTACAAGAGTTAGCAGCGTTTCATCCGGTATTTCATGTCTCCGTGTTAAAGAAGTGCATGGGCGATCTTTAATTGATTGTACCAACGAATAAATGTTTGGATTAAGGATAGCTTATCCTATTAAGAGATTCCGATTCAGATTTTAGATCGTCAAGTTCACAAGTTGATAACAAAGGAGGTTGCGTTAGTCAAAGTCCTTTGGAGGAACCAATTGTTGAAGAAGTGATTTAGAAAGCTGAAGAGATATCCACATATCTTTGAATCCAGAGAAAATGCAGATCAAGGTACTAATTCTCTTCTTAGTACTTTATAAACTATGAATAAGCATGTTGTTACGTGCTTTTGATTGTTGAGTGTTTAACTTGAGGTTTCTATTTATAGCTTTGTGAAATAAATCTCATTCGAAGACGAATGTTCCCAAGGGGGAGATATTGTAAAAGCTCATCACTCGAAATATCTAAGAATAAGCTAAGAAAATAAAAATAATCACTTTTGGAAAGAAAGGGGAAATCTAGAAATTTTTCTAAGTTAAGAAAGTGAGTTTTGGTCATTTCCAAATGGTCATAACTTCAAGTTCAGGATGAGTTAGCGGTAGTTGTTGATATGGTTGGAAATCCCTTTGAGAGATCTTTCCAACACCACCAAGTTTATGCATTTTTGATATCCTATGAGGGAAATATCCCTATCGAAAGTTTGGTTGTTGGGTTGAGGAAAGACTAATTCCGGATCTAAGAAAGGGGAAACTAGTCTTTTGACCACTTATTTTCCTAATTCATTTTAAGGGTTTATTAGGGGTAAAAATAAGCCTTAAATCAGTTTTGGGAAAATGGAATTCATGTTTAGGGTTTGGAGAAGAAAGAAAGAAGAATAGAAGGAAGAAAAGTCAAGAATTCGCCAAGAACGTCAAGAACTTCGAATGGAGTTCATCTTGGATGATCCCTATCAAGGTATGTGACATCTTTTGTGTTGAGTTAGTTCACCCACACACCAATTTGTTTCAATTTAGCGACTTATGAGTTGTTTACACGTTAAAAGTTAAAGTTCTTAAAGAAAAATGTCGAATTCTCATTAATTGAATTGTTGGATCCCTTTTGTTATTTGATTCTTGTTTCTATGGGTTGTTTCCAAGTTTAATCTAGTGGGTATTGAGGGTACAATAGTCCATGATATTTGGTGAAATAATTAGGGAGTTTTTGAGGGTTTGGAGATGAAAAACGAGTTGAAAAATTCGTGAGACGCACCATGGCAAAGCCAGGCGCGTCGCGCCTGCAGCGCGTGAGAAATAGGCCTCAATCACTTAGGGCCTGGCACAGCGCACCACCAGTGCGCCAGAACCAAGCCTCAATCAATTGAGGCTAGTACAGTGCACCCCGAATGCGCCCGTATCAGCATTTTCGCCCAATTTTTATAATTTAACCTTTATAAGTCCTTCTAAGTACATTAACACCTTTCAATGATTCTAATTACTTCAAATGATTTCTAAACACCAAGAAATCATCAAAGAACTCAAATCACAACCTTTAATCCATAATCCAATTCAAGAAAAGTTAAGATCAAAGTCAAAGAAGTTAAGAGTCAAGTCTAAAGTTAAGAAGTAAGTCAAAGCAAAGTTCTTAAAGGTTTTCAAGAGTCTTTACTAGACGTTTTAACTTCGTTTTAAGGATCAAGTTTAGGTTAAAGAAAGAGTAACAAGTTGAAGTCTTTCCTTCAAAAGTTATAAGGGAACTATTCCCTGAGAGTTGATTAAGACTCAAGTTTTCAACTTAAGCAAAGAGTAAAAAGTTGAGTTCAGTTCTCAAAAGGTTATAAAGGAACTAAGTACTCTCTAAAATTTCACAAATGTTTTCACATTTAAGTTAAGAGGAAATTAAGATTTTCCAAAAAGAGTTTTGAACAAGAAAAGGGAACATTGATCCCAAGAGAGCTTTTTAAAGCTAATGTATTGAGCAAATTATCTCAACCCAAGGAAAGGAAATTGTTTTTCAAAACATGAGCTTAAGTATATTTTAGAAGTAGTATTGAGCATAGATGTGGGAATGAGAGTTCATCTTAACTCAAGTCTTCATGTAAATCATGTAGCCATCATGAGTATTAACGGGTCATACTTTTTAGATGATCACTTAAGCTAAGCTAGTGGATCCACTAAGTTAAGCAATTCTATGCGACGGCAAAGTATAGGACAGTTCTTGCAGTGCGGGCAAGACGATGTATCACCACTTAATCTCAAAGTGGTGGTTGTCGGTTAGAGAATCTCCCACAGAAACTATATTACTTTTATATATAAGTAAAGTTGAGTATGTTATTGCATTCTATTTAACGAAGTTGTTTACACTATTTTATAAGGTTTATATATATTGTATACGTCATTGTTGCTTTATATTTAGTTTTGTATTTCATGAGTTGAGCATAGTCAAGGTAAGTGTTCCTTCTTATTCTTTTCGAGCTAAAGTTGTTGTTTAGCATATCAACTTGCATAGTCGTACATTTAATTTATTGATGTCAGTTGGCCTGCATCGTCTTATGATGCAGAAGCACGCAACTGGGATTAGCACCATTTAGTGTGTTGTTGATCCAGTTTGAGCACTTAGAGTTAGTGGTCATCTTCATTGCATTCTGGAGGACTCTTTTATTGCTTTTAGTCTTTTAATTTATAGAATTTTTTGGGGTTTTGTCCCAACATTCATAGTTGTATTATAGAGGATTCATAGAACAGATAGTCAGTCCAATAGTTCAGTTTTGAGTTTCTCTTTATCTCCCGCTTCAGATATTTTATTTTGAGACTTAAAGGCCATTTTATCCAAGACATTTATTTTAAGTTATCCTTATGAGAATGATTCTTGCTTTATATTGAGTTAAGTTTTCCGTTGAGTTAAGAAAGCCAAGTCAAGGGTTCGTTCAAGACCAGCAATGGTCATTAGGTGGCGGTCACGTCCAGGGTGAAGGCTCGAGGCGTGACAACTTTGTAACCTTTCCGTGTCACGGAGAGCAGTTGTTCGACTGAAGCTAGAATTTCATAGCGTCTCTGTGTCATGGACCTGGGCTCTAATTTTCTGTGCTTTTTCCTAAATTATAAATAGACTTGGATTTTATTTTATTATGATTCATTTTTTGGGTTTTGATGAATGACGACTTCAGGAGTTGTTTTGTCTATTCTTAGGGTTTATTCCTAAACTTTACTCCATTGATATCTTTTATGTTAACTTAATATTGCAAAATTTAGAATATTAGTATGAGTAGCTAATTTCTCTAGCTTTTGGGTTGTGGCTATAGGATGATTGTATTCTACTGATTTTAATGGAAAGATGTTGATTATCATATGAATCTCTCTTTTGTTCTTGATTTAATATTCGTGAATGGCCATTATTGAAATAAATGTCTTATTTGAGTTGAACTTGGGAGGGGAATAAAATAATAGAATATGGGGCAAAAGGAGCATGAACTTCTCTAGGCTTAGGGTTGATTTGTCTCGAGGATAAGGATATACCTAGAAACCTTTCTTGGTTAATAGACAGGATGAAATCACAATGCTCGGTAATTGGTTTAGTTTATCCTCACTAAAGATGTAGTTATATTGTAAATTATTGTAGGCAACTAAAGGTAGGGAGACCATGATCATACATCTAACCCTGTAATCAGTAATTCGATAATTGATTAGCATCCATTAAATGAGATAATTTGCATGACTCCATAGCAGGCAGCAGCCCTAGAATTCCCCAAGTCATTTTTTTAATTCCAATAGAAATCGAGTCATAATAGTTTGCTTCAATAATAAGAAAAATAATCATTTAAAATTCATATTACTTTTTCATGATTACACTTGTTCTAATTTTTAATTATTGGAAGAATTGAATAAATTTAATCTTAACTCCTTATAGGTATGATACCCTTCTCTTAAAAAAGATACTTTAATACTTGTGTTCGTATTTGACATGTTTTTGGTGTTGTTGCGAGGACTTTAGAATTAGGAAGTCTATGATTTATCTAATTTCTAAGGTTAATGTTCAAGTGTTGAAAACTTGGTCTTAGCTATTATTTTTGTGGGTTGTGTTTGAACTTCAAATTGGAAGACAAACAGGAATTGGTAGAGCCACTCACTGAATCGAAAAGATTTGTTCACTACTGGAGAAGTCAACTACTACTAACTTACCTATCCTTCTAGTTGATGGCGAACCAATTACACTAGTATGAGAATGCAGCTCATGTGATTTAGGATTGTTTTACTACAGCTTTTCTAGATAAGTTCTTCTCAAGGGAGTCGAGGGAAGCTAAGGCACAAGAGTTTATGAACGTGAAGCAGGGTTCAATGTCAGTGCAAGAGTATGGGTTGAAGTCACTCGACTCGCCAAGTATGCTCCACATATGTTTGTCGATCCAAGGGCACAAATGAGTAATTCTTGTTTGGGGTATCTAATCTAGTAAAGATCGAGTGCAGGAATGATATGCTTCTTGGGGATATGGATATCTCCAGACACATGACTCATGCCCAATAGGTCAAGGTATATAAGCTTAGAGAAATGGCAAAGGACAACAAGAAGGCTAGAACTTGGAATTATGAATACTCTCAACAGACATCGAGTGGTGGAAATCACTCACAGTTTCAGCAGAGGTCTATAGCCCCAGCACCTTCATCAACTAGTGCTCCATCCCCTAGGTTTCATATAATTAGAAAGGTAGGGCATCAAGATCTAAGTCTTTGGGGAGTACTTCAGGTAACAGGACTTTCCCAATAGTCCAAAGTGTGGTAACAACCATCAGGGCGAGTGTCTTGTAGGCAAGGAATGGTGCTTTGGGTGTGGTCACTGGTTGAAGGATTGTCCTTCTGCCAAGCAGGGTCAAGGAGGTAACAACAATAGGGCTCAGTTTACAACTCCAGCAGCACAAGCAGGTCCTCCAACTCAGTAGGGTACTTGATCTGGTACAAGTGGTATTCAACCCTAGAATATGTTGCATGTTGTCCTAAATTGGTTGTTGGGGTCGGGTTTTCAGGTTTGATCCCAATTTAGAAACCAATTTTTGGATCAAGTGATAGGGTCGGGTTAAGCGTCATTATTGGATAGGGTCCTGGTTCAAAAATTGGGTCCAACTTAAATGTCGGCTCTTGATTTCAGGTCTTAGGTTAGAGTGGCAGAGTCAGATTCCAGATCGCGTGTTGGTGTTGTTAGGTACTTTCCCTTATTTCTTACCATAAATGGATTTTTCTTTTCCCAGAAAGAAAACATAAAATTTCCATATTTAGCTAGTCATTTTCTTGTAGGAAAAAGTTTAGGATTCTATAAATAGAGATTTTTTCCTTCTAACATAGCAACATTCACAATGTAGTCCTAGGAGCTTTGAAAGTCTTTTGGGGGGAGTTTTTGTGGGACGGTTATGTTACCCTCTTTGTATTTCGAGTGAATTGGTAAGGTTATTTCTCTCTATATTTTGTACTCTCATATTAATATAGTATATTGCTCATCGCTTGTGGATGTAGGTCGATTGACCGAACAATGTTAAGTCTTTGGTATATTTCTCATTTGTCTTCTTATTTATGGTCTTTAGAGGTTTAGTTTGTTAGCTTCCGCATGACACCTAAATATTTAAGCCATAACCTGTGGTATCATATCCAGGTTTAATGGTTCAACGATGGAGCTAGATCAGAAATGGGTGTTCAACTGATAGGTGTAGTTCTAGTCGCAACCTATTTGACGGTAATGAAGATTTTCATTTGAAAATTTTTTCTAGAGAAGATATACGTGTTGAGACATAAATTTTGCAGAGGAGATGCAAGTTGTTGAATATTATGTGAAGATGGTGGAGCCAATTTATTTTGTCAGAAATCCAAGCCAAGGGGGATATTTGTTGCGTATTTGCCTTGATTTCTTACCAAAACTCCGTTCATCCCTAATCATTTTCTTGTAGGAAAAGGTTGAACGTTCCTTCTAACACATGAGCATTCACAATGTAGTCTTAGGGGTTTTGAGAGATTTGTCTAGGGGGAATTTGTGGGACATATATGATACATTATCAGTTGTTTGAATCTTTTTGTATTTTGAGTGAATTCATTGAGGTTATTTCTCAATATATTCTACTCTCATATTTATGTAGCAGATTGCTCATCTCTTCTGGAAGTAGGCAAATTGATCGAATCACGTTAAGTCTTTATGTCTTTTGCTATATTTCTCGTTTGTCTTCTTACTCAAGGTATTTTGAGGTTCACTGTGTTAGCTTTCACATGACACCTAATTACTTTATTCATAACAAGGGTTGGGTCCTTATTCATTAGTTGGTGTTAGATCTCAGATCAGTCATAGGGGTTGAAGTCGTATTCCAATTCAAAAATTAGGTTATCATTCGGGTGTTAATGGTAGGTTTCAATTTGAAACATGTATCATTTCAAGAGTTAGGGTTGGGTCTCAACTTAAATGTTGGTTCCCAAGTCAAGTGTCGGATTTGATTCAAGATTTGGGAGTTGGGATCAAGTTTTGATTTGGAAGTTATGTCCTAGATCGAGAGTCAGGAGACAGAGTCGGGTTCTACTTTGTTATGTAGTTATTTCATTGGCTGTCAGGTCTCGAGTTAGGGTATAAAGGTTGGATCCCGTTCTAGGTATT
Source organism: Solanum pennellii (assembly GCF_001406875.1). Classification (NCBI taxonomy): domain Eukaryota; kingdom Viridiplantae; phylum Streptophyta; class Magnoliopsida; order Solanales; family Solanaceae; genus Solanum; species Solanum pennellii. The sequence continues at coordinate 39,703,497 of NC_028642.1, read as the reverse complement.
GGGGTAGTTTCCCTATTTAAAAGTCTGGTCTCGATTCAGGAGTTGGATTGGAGTTGAATCAATCATTGGGGTCGGGTATCGAGTTTTTTAGGTTCCACTTCAAAAGCAACGACCTGCATGGGGTTTCAATGTTGGGGTCATGCCCTAGTTCATAAGTCGGGTACTACTTGACATGTTGGGTCTCAGGTTAGGGTGTCGAGGTCAAATCCTAAGTTAGGTGTTAAGGTAGGGTCATGATTCGAAAGTTATGCCCTAATTCAGTAGATGGGATTGGATCTCAAATTAGACCTTCAAGTGGAGTGTCAGTGTTGTATTACAATTCTAAAGTTGGTTCTTCATAGGGTCGCGTTTTAGTTTGAAAGTCGGTTTCTAAGTCAGGTGTCAAGGTTTGGTCCCAATTTCGACATTCGGTTTCCAGTTGAGAGTCAGGGTCGGATCCCGATGCAAAAGTTGGATCCTAAATCAAAAGTCAGGGTCAAGTCCCGATTTAAAATCTTCAATGAACTTTCTTGTCTTTTTCTATTCGAATTAAAGTTTTACAAATTTTTAAGTCCTCGCATATTTGATCAATTTTAAGAACGTTAAAGGATCTCTACGATGCTACCAAAAATGATAATTTCATGAAAAGGTAATATAGTCCCTAACAGAGTACATTCGTTTACATATCATTGAGTGATTGTTTTATGTAAACTACCACTAAACATATTTAAAATACTCTCTCCGCCCACTTTTATTTGTTATGTTGCATTTTTCGAAAGTCAATTTCACATTTTCAAAGTTAAATTAGATTACATTAATTCAATATTTTAAGCAAAAAATTTAGATATTCAAAAACTATACGAAAATTACTATAAGTTGTAATTTTTTGCATATCAATATGATGAAACTAATAATATATCGTAAAATGTTCGTCAAAGTTCTTATCATTTAACTCTACAAAAGGAAACCATGACAATAAAAGTGGACGGGGGAGTAATGTATATCATAAAAAATTATTTTAAACAAAAACTTAATGCACGTCAGTATCTTAAACAAGATAATTAATAGGAGACGTTATAAAAACATACATGAAGACATTATCTCCGAGAATGATTTCTACCTCTTTGTTCTAATCTTATGATATCACAAATGTCAGTGTCGGAAAAGTGTAAAGAACTATATGACAACCCTAGCAAGGATGCCCAACTTATAGAGGGTAAGATTTAATCTTCACCATCCATCAAATAACCAATCTAACATATGAAAAAAGTTCATTAGATATTAGTTACAAACTTTACATTAATTGGATCACATATAAAATAAATAAATTCAAACATTTATTATAAACAAGCAAATAATTATCCTAGCATTTTCTATCTCAATTCATATAGATTTGGTATCGACTTAACATATTGTTTTTATAATATTATTTATTGTTTATTTAATATTATTTATAATTGACACTTACTATTTCAAATTTTAATTCTTTAATTAAATGTAAATTTTATTTGTTTTGCTTTCCCTTCTAATTTTTTTGTCTTACATGCTGACAAATATAAATATTAATACAAATATCACTTAGGATAGGACTAGAGTTTAATTATTATTTTTAAAAAAAAGACATTAACTTATAGCATTGTTAAATTGTTGTAAAAGGAGTCAAAAATGTAAATGGTGTTCTTCCATCTCAATTGAAACAATGAGTTTAAAATATGATAGTTAATTAATTAATATTATATGCATGCACTTTTAACATAAAATTTATCTAACAAATGATTTTTAATTAATTTACAGTCAAGGATTATGCTAGGTTCTAAATTTGAGAGTTCGTTAAATTGCATGGATTTCCATTGTCTATTATCTCAGATAGGGGTACTCAGTTCATTTCTCAGTTTTGGAGATCATTTCAAAAACGTCTTGGTACTCAGGTTAAGCTAAGGACAATTTTCATCCATAGACAGATAATCAGGCTGAATGGACTATTCAGTCCTTGGATGATATGTTGAGAGCATTTGTGATTGACTTCAAGGGTATTCAGGACGATCATTTGCCTTTGATTGATCAGTTTGCTTATAATAACAATTATCACTCTAGTATTCAGATGACTCCATTTGAGGCGCTCTATAATAGCAGGTGTAGGTCTCATATAGGTTGATTCATAGTTTGTGAAGTAGCTTTGATAGGGCCCGAGTTAGCGAGGCCATGGGGAAAGTTTGACTTATAGAGATAAGTTGAGAACGTCCTAAAGTAGACATAAAGCTTATGTGACTAACAAGACAAAGTCAAGCTAAGGCAAAAATGCCACACCCGATCCTACACCCTAGACGTGGCCGACACACAATGTGCATTGTTGGCTTTGAGTGAACCCTTGGTGTGTCCTACTTAACTCAGCGAAAGATTCACTCAATGATAAAGCAAGAACATTCTCATAAATAACTTAAATTAATTGTCTTGGCCAAAATGGCACTTAAGTCGCAAAATAAGATATGTGTAAATAAAGAGACTCATATGAATAAATCATTGACTATCCGTCTATGAAGTCTCTTAACATACTATTATGAATATAGAGACAAACCCCATAACATTCTATAATGAAAACACTGAAAAAAATAACAAGGATCCTCTGGAATGCAAGGAGGCTCACCACTAACTCTGAGTGCTCAAACTAGATCAACGAGGTGCCGAATGCAGGACAACTGGCATCAGTACATTGGATGTACGAGTACGCGAGTTGGATTGTTAAACAACAACTTAAGCTTGACGAGAATAAAATGAACTTACCTTGTGCTCAACTCAAGAAATATTTAACTCAAAGTATGTATATAAAACAATTAAAACACATGCGATATATATATAAAGCTTGTAAAATAGTAAATAACTTAGTTCATTAGAGAAAATGCAATAGCAACTCAACTTTACTTATATATGAAAGTAATATAGTTATGTGGAGATTCTCTAACCGACAACCACTACTATGAACCTAAGTGGTGATACAACGTCTTGCCCACGCTGCCAGAATTGTCTTATACTTTGTCGTCACATAGAAATCCTTAACTTAGTGGATCCACTAGCTTAGCTTACGTGATCATCTAAAAAGTATGACCCGTAAAAACTCATGATAGCTACATGGTTTACATGGATACTTGAGTTAATATGAACTATTATCCCCACATCAATGCTCAATAATACTCCCAAAATATACTTTAGCTTATGCTTTTAATATAACTTCCGTTCTTTGGGTTGAGATAATTGCTCAACACATAACTTTAAAAGCTCTCACGGAATCAATGTTCCCTTTTCTCGTTCAGAACTCTTTATGGAAATTTTAGTTTCCTCTTAACTTAAATGTAAAAACATTCATAAACTTTCTAGGGAATATTTTGTTCCCTTATATCTTTTGAGAAATGAACTCAACTCTTTACTCTTCGCTTGACTTAATTTTTTTTATCTTAATCAATTCTTTAAGGAATACTTGGTTCCATTTATACTTCTTTGAAGGAAACACCTCAACTTTTACTCTTTCTTTAACTCGAGACTTGAGCCTTAAAATGAAGTTAAAACCTTTAAATAAGACTCTTGGAAACTTTAAGAAACTTCACTTTGATTTACTTCTTAACCTTAAGACTTAACTCTAAGCTTCTTAGAGTTTCATCTTAATTTCCTTGAATTGGATTATGGATCCAAGGTTCATGGTTTCTTATTTATGGATGATTTCATGATGCTTAGATGTACCTTAGAGTATTGGAATCGAGTAACAATTGTAGGTACATCATTTAGGAACAAGCATGAAAATATGGGGGAAAAATGGGGTCTCCAGCTGTCTGTTGCGCTCTAAGAGGCGTGGAGAGCCAGAGCCTGACGAACAGAGACTGCCCTGAGGGGCTCCGGTTGGCGCGACGCCCCAGGGCCTTTCAGACGGGATTTTCGTCTTTTCTTCTACATTTTTCAATTCTAAACCTTCTAAACTTCCATGGATATTTCCCAATCACTTAGTATCACTAATAACCTCAATACCCAATATATTAGACCCTAAAACAACCTAGAAACATGAAAAATCAACTAAAGGCATACCACAACTCAACAACAAGAATTCAATCATTGTTCTTCAAGAACTTCAATGTTCATCATTCAAACTACTAAAAATTTGTTGAATTAAACAACTTGGTGTGTGGGTGACCTAACCCAACATAGAAAGATCTCACATACCTTAATAGGGATCACCCCCGACGAATTCCACTTGACGATTTTAGCGTTCTTGATGAATTCTTGGTTTTTCCCCTTTCTCCTTCTTCTCTTCTCTTTTCTCCCAATCCCTAAGCGTGAATAATATTTTCTAAAACTAACTTAATGCTTAGTTTAACCCCTAATAAACCCATAAAACGAATCAGGAAATGGTTGGGTGAAAAGACCACTTTACCCTTACTAAAATTCGGATTGGAACCTTCCTCAATCCGACAGCCTAACTTCATATGGGCATATCTCCTTCATAGATATTTAAAATGTGCAAACTTGACATCGTTGGAAATATCTCTCCAAGGGCTTTCCAGCCATATAAAGAACTGACTCTAACTCATCCTGAGCTAGAAGTTATGTCATTTGAAAATGACCAAAAACTCATTTTCTTAACTTAGGAAATTTTCTAGATTTTTCCTATTCTTTCCACAAATGATAAGTTTTAGTTTCTTAGCTTATTCTGAACTATTAGGATTTACGAGATGTTACAAAAATGATCTCATAAAGGAGAACAAGTAAGATAGAATCCAAAATCGACAAAAATATTCACAAGACAAAGAACCAACACATCCAAAGGCAACTCATGCAACAACACAATGTCAAACTCCAAAATAAGTATATCTCATAAGCCCAGAAGAAACATAAAACCGCTAAGTATAAATCATAAGCCCAAAACAAACATAAAACCGCCTTGCATGATTCTCAAGCTTATCCGCAAGCCAATAACCTGAATTTGCTTATCCACAAGCCACTCGGTATGGTGCATCGAGCTTACCGATATCTACATATTTGTATCCAGGGGCTGTCTGGTATGATTCCTGGATCTCAACATCAAAAGTAAACAGTAGCCCAGCAAAGTTATTGGGCAACCCAAATGGTACCTCGATCTGAACAGAGTATATATATGCAGCTAGAAGGTGCGATAAAATCATGAAAAGGACTTTTTAACCACTTTTATGCTACATATGTCTCAAGGACTTCCAACTCATTAAGAATAACCTCATTTATTGTCAATAAGTCATTTCTTCCTCACAACTCAAGCAAATAGGTAGTCCACAGAAATATAATCACAATCAACTTTTGGCATATATACAAAATCAGCAAGAATACCTGTCACACCACAAGAGTAATAACTTAGGACTACTGCTAATCCAAGCTAATGGGCTTAGGACCAATAGTTTAATAAACAACAACCTCAAAGAATCCATACAATCATCCAAACCAACCAAAATAATCAAACACCACACAACCCTGAGTTTCACGCAGGAATTTAGTCAAGCACGAATCGCCTAAACTAAGGCCATTCCAACTAAATACTAAGCTAAACCAACGGACTGATGGACATAACTATCCAAGGATCAATAAATCTCAATCAACCTAAGGATCCAACCTAAATCATGTGATACTACTGTAACACCCCGTATCCAAAACAGACCAAAAACCAGCTTTTCAAAAAAATTTGCAGGTGCAACGGGGACATCGACGGACCATAGACTAACCTACATTCCGTCCTGCACATTCGTCAATGGGGTCAAAAACCCCCCAAAATCTCAGCCCAGGAAAATTTGGCTAAGTCATGATCGATGGACTGACCTACGATATGTAGGTCAGACTACGGTCCGTAGTTCGTGACCGTCGATCGATACCCCATTCACCCACTCTCTGACAAAAGCAACGGATGACCAGCACGGTCCGCAGGTGGACCCAAAGTCCGTAGGTCTGACCGTAGGTGGGAACTAGTAGGCAGTTAAGGAGGAAAAGTAGTTGGGACAACTTCAAATGGTCATAAATCTTATCACAAAATGAATTAGGTGTCCCATAACCTACCGACCTATAGATAATTGAATTATCTTTCTATATCCACCGACCTTGCTAAAATCAGACCTCCGAGTAAAAACATATGCCCGTTTTAGTAAAGGCCTATCGAACAGGACCAACCTACGGACCGAACGATGGACAGTCGATCAAACGACGGACCGTCTATCTAGGTCGTCATTTGATCTGACAAAAATCAACTATTGGGTCTTTTGGTCTTTTTCCACTTCGTTTAAATCCTAAGATACGTCGTTTAACGCTAAATCATCAGATTTTAGTCTGTTTAAGCCTACAAAAATAACAAGAACTTACCTAAGTCAAAATCATAAATCAAAAGTTAGAAAATTATAAGCAAGAGAGGAGGAAAAGCTCAAGAACCCTAGTTCAAGAACACAACAAGTTTCTAGCAGTTCCAGCCCCGAAACCTAAGTGTTTATCCGTGAATTTCATCACCAGGTATGTGGGATTTCACTAGTGGATTCCTTTCACCCATTGGGTCCATAGTTTTCAGTCAGTTCTTGATTCTCTTATCATGATTAAACCTGAGGTTCCTAGAATTACAGCAGAACTTCATGATTTAGTTAAATATATGTTCCAAATCAGGTTATCATGTTATTACTTAGATTATCGCATAAATTTCAGAACCCTAGCTTTGTATTTCTTTAGTTCTTGAATTACACATGGTAGGTCAGATGTTTTGGTTATGCAGTTATACATGCTTCAGTTTTAATGCATCATTATCAGATTAAATGTTGCATTCTCAATTCGCATGTTCAGTTTTGAACTATCTAGTATTTACAGAAATTCAGTCATAATATCTTAATCACTTTATTCATTAGGAGTAGTATAATACCGAGTTGGACTAGGATTCATCGTACCCAAATAGTGCCAGAACTACTAGCCAAGTAGGTTGTAAGTCCCCTCTGTGGGCAATTAGTTTAGTGATCACGCCAGCATGCCTTTATACCTTTGACAGGGTGTATTGGGTCCTCTTGATGGGGCGTATACATCGGACTCCACATTTAGCTCATGTGGTTTTATTCTCGGTTATTAGTAGCTCTCATTGTTCAGTCAGACTCTCTTGCATTGACCATTTATCAGTAAACTCAGTATTCAGTTTCAGCGTGTTATAAATTGGTCATTACATTTAGTTAGCTCATAATTCAATATATCATTTTCAAATTATTATACTTGCTTTTGCGCTTGTTCAGTTATGTTTTATTTCAGCTTTATTTTATCCTAAGTGCTCAGTACCTTTAAAGTACTAACGCATACGTGCGCTTCATCTTCTCGTAAGATAGGTTCAGGTTCTCAGCATCCAGATCACGCATAGATCAATTTTCCGATCTTTAGTTCAGCAGATTCAGTGGTGAGTCCTCATTTTCCGAGGACAATAGTCATGAGTTTTTTTTCAGTATTTAGTCTTTTATTTTCAGTTTTTGCTAGATGTATGGGGCTTGTCCTAGTATTTCTAGTCAGTTAGAGGTTTATTTCAGACATATTTAGATTCAGCTTAGTATTGAGTTAAATTTCCTTTGTATTAAACTCATTGTTTTCAAATATCTCAGTTATAGAATATGGGTATTCCCCATCTTTTTAGTTTAAATTCTGATATAGCTTCCGCATTCAGTTTATTATCTTTAGTATGCTTATGATCATGTCAGCAGGATTAGCTTGGGATCACTTGTGGTCCTAGGTTCCGTGTCCGCATCTCGAGGGTAGCTCAAGGCGTGAAAACTACCCAAATATACTCAATCTAACTAAGCCAAGTCTAAGAAAAGGAAGTCATAGCCTACAGGTCGAAACCACACAGGAACTACTATTCCAGTGCTTTTCCATGTTAGAGAGCCTCTGATTAATGTCAAGCTATCAAGAACACACAGAGCAATTAAATATGAGTCCAACGATACCATATCACTAATTCGAAAAACAAACCATTAATTGGGCCTAAAATGTCCCACGAATCAAAGCAACCAAATTATAAAAAAATGGTCATAATGTCCTTATTGGTGTAAGGATCACATGCCTGCAAGATGGGTGAAAATAAGTCTCACTTTAAACCTCAAACGACAAAATTACCTTACTTTAGAGTTTAGAAGTCAAGGGATTTGAGGTCGAAAATAAAATTGAATTACGTAATTAAAGGCATAAAAGCGTAGAGAAGAGGGAGAGGGAGAAAACTACCTTTGAAGTGCTGAAAATGTTCAATAAATGCCCAATATCGCCTAACTCTGAACTCTGCAAGAGTTGGTTTCTTTTGAAGAAGAAAGAAGGAAAATGGCAATTTCATCTAAATGATATTTGCAAAAGCAGACATTTGTTCTCTTAAGAGAACAAACCTAAAGAGGCGTCTTTCGCTTAAGGGACCACTTGGTCGCTTAAGCGACCTTCACAAAATCTAAGAGTAGGTCATGCCTTCTTGGTATCGTTCACTTAAGTGGCCCATTGGTCTCTTAAGCAACCAAAAGTTTGCTTAAGTTGTCGCACCAAACACCAGCAAAAACAGAAAAAGGCCTTAGTGTCCAAATCTACGAACAAAACCTCAGAATTTATTCAAAGACCAAACGGCAAAAGCCAAAAGTTCAAACTACTTAGAAACAACATTCTAGACTCAAAAAAATTAAATGAAAAATCAATCCAAATTCGTCTCATTTAAAGTCAATAGTTTAACAAAGAAACACACGAAAACTCCAAAAGCTAAAAACTCACCTTGACACCCTCGAGAAACAAACCAAAGATTGTTCTAGACCAATCATGGCATTTCAAAGCTACCGCATTGATGGAATTTGATTCCAAGCACATTTACCAAGAAAACTTCCCCAAGTTCCATTTTGAGCAAAACTCAGAAGCTAAAATGCTTAATCATGCCAACTCCAAATGAAAGCTCGAAAAGCCAAACTAATCATCAATCTAGACCCTTCTAGAGCTTATGGAATTGATGGAATTCCGATCCAACATAATAATCTCTAATTATTGACTAAAGTCAACTTCTCCAAGCTTAAAGCTTCCAAAACTCAAAACTCATAGCAAACTCAACTGAACACCTTGGGGAGCATTCCACCTAGCCCAAAACCACACACAAGCTACACAGATCTATGGAAATGGGGCAAAAAAGGAAAAGCACATAGAAACACAAAAATAACCCTAGAATCATTAATGTTTTGGCCTATTCTAAGTGACATTATTCTAGTTACTCTAACCTCTCACTCTCTCCTAACTGTCCCAAATCAATATTTTTCCCTCTAATGTCTCTCTAAAGCAAGAGCTAGGGTTCCAAGATTCAAGTCTCCAATAAAGAAATCAAGCCAAGGTTTTTACTCCAAGTATGTGGGATTGGATAAATGGGTATCCACCCAATGAGTCCCAAGAAAATCCCATTTCTACAAGTTTATGATTTCTACAAAAATCTAGGGTTTATAGGATCTTTATGGATTCTTGATGAATTTCCCTTATTCTTCATGTTTAGCCTTTACTTGTATGATTCTAATTATAATTCCATGTTCTCAATTGTATTTTCATGAACCCTAAATATACAAGTATTTTCATGACTCAAAACTTTCGTGATTTCAGAATGCATGCTTCAGATTATCAAGTTTTCATAATTTTTTAGATACTTACAGAGAAAATGTCTTTTTCAATTATATTCAGAATTTATGTTATTTAATATGCATGTATCATATTATCATAATGTAGCACTCCGAAATTTTTTAAGTTAGGACTCGAACCACTCTTCATTTGTGAATAAGATCGTACCGGGTAATTCTTAAATTTTCAATATATGTAAAGGTCAATTCTTTAGTGTAAGAATCATTTTGGATATCAATTGAGGTCACTAGAATATCTTAGCACAAAGTTGAGTTGATAATTTCCTTACCAATTAAGTTTTGATGTAAGATTCTACTTAGATCAACTTCAAATGATTATATTTATTAGAATAAAAAGATTTAGGTGTCTCATAACCTATCAAATTAAAGTATTTGAACCAATTTTGCAACATTCAAGCTTAATGATAAAAAGTTATGAAAATTTTAGTAATCTGCTACAGTGTAGTGATGAATTAGCCAACGGGAAAACAATAAAAAGGATCTTTTTGTCTTTTTACCTCTAAGAAAATCCTAAACAAATTTCCCGGCTAATTAAAGGTTCAAAACAATCAGATTTATCATCCCTTAATCCCCCATTTATCTTCTTTCTCAAACACTAAATCAAAAACCCAAGGAAAAATCAAAGTAGAAGACTTTATTCAAGATTTTTTCATTCTTTTTCAAGATCTTTCTTCAAGGTAAGTCCTTCTCCAAGAACTTCATCTTTTCCAACTCAAATTCTTCCATACAATTATGAATCACTAATGACAATTATAATTCTTGGCCATAAAAATTTCAAGAACTAATTTCTCAAGAATAGATTTCTTGATTGTTCTTCTTCAAGCTAGGATTTCAGAGTTTCTAATCAAGTTTTTCGTCATGAACTTTGTTCTTCTAGGCATATAAGGATATCATAGTGTTTGACTAGTTCGTCCTCATTCCTTACATCTACTTTCAAATCAGTAAAAGAGAAATCTAGAATTCTACCTGTTGATTTGAGTATCCTTGAGATGAGTTGATTTTGAGTTCTTGATTTCCTGTTTATTTTTGAAATTCCATTTCTAATTATTGAATTGTTATATGTTTATGTATTGAGATTCTTGAGTTTATTTGTTCATGCCCATAATTTAGCATGAACTCTATGAGTTGAGTATTCTTCAAAGGAGTGGTGCCGTTGAGTTATGAGTTTTGAGTTCTTGAGTCATTGAGTTCTTGATTTCTTGAGTTCTGAGTACCGAGTTTCCATATTGCTATTAAGATCCCTGAGTTGAGTCGTTCATATCCATAATTCTGCAAAAAACCCTATGTTGAGTTAAATATCTTGAATATTTTTTTAAAAAGCAAAACTTGAGTTTAAATTGAGTTTTGAGGAAGTAAAGATGAGTTTTGAGAAAGAGTTTGTAAAACATTATTAGCATGACAATCGAGTATGCCGTCAATGTTTAAGCTAAATATATTTCATCAATATTTATGCAGTATGACTTCCCGAGTCATCAATGATCATATCACAATATGGTTTTCAGATTTTCTTAGAAAGAGTTTTCAAGTATGAATTGAGTAAGAGTATACGGGAACTAAGTATTCCCAACGTACTAGTTTTTACATTGATAAAAGAGAAACTTTGATTTCTATGAGTTACACGTTCAAAGATATTTCAAAAGTAGTTAACTCTTTTAAGAGGATAGTTTGAGCATTTACCTCAAACCAGAGGAAGAGTATGTTTTTAAACATTGAGCATTTTATATCACTTATTTCAAGAGTAGTATCCAGCACTGAATTGGGTTAGAGTTTTTTATGATTCGAAAGTCTCATAGAATTATGTAGTCAGTGTAGGATAGAATAACATTGACTCTTCATGTGACTCCTCGTTGCCTCTAACAAGGCTAATAACATGGATCCATAGTCACGATACCATCCTATAATAGAGGTGAGCGAGACTAGAGTGAGAGAGGCCGACTGAGATCTGAGAGAAAGAGGGAGGAGAGTGACGAGAGATGTTAAAATATACTTGTCGTATTCGTTGTATCAAGTTATATCACGAATACAATTGATATAACTGATATATATATATATATATATATATATATATATATATATATATATCAAAACGAATACAATTATATAAAAAAAAGTATTGTATTTAGCTACATATTAGGAGAATAAAGGTGAGGGAGATCGAGGGAGGATGAATACATGTTGTGTTACATAAATACAACTAATACCGAATACAAATACAGTTGATACAAATAAATACTTGTCTATATTTGTTGAAATAAAATTGATATAGAATACAAAGGATAAATGCATATTGTTGTATTCGTCGTATCATGTTTTATTACAATTACAAGTGATACAATCAATTTGTATTATATATGGAATATAATTATTTTAGCGAATGTAATTTGTATCGACAAATACAACTACTAGAATACAAATTGTCAAAATAAAATTGATAGAAAATACAAAATATAGTAATATGAAATATAAATACATTTGATACATAATACAAATATTATCGGAAAAATTACTTGGATGGCTACCTATTAATAAATAATTACTAATTTTAGTGATACTTTTTGCTTATTAATATTTATAGCGATACGTAATTAGTATTAAAAGTGATTTATGTATGCAATATATATTAGGTGTATTTGGTAAAAAAAATTGACACATTGTATTATGAAAAGGGCTTAAAATACTCTCGAAGAATTGAAAGTTGTACGAAACTACCCTCCATCCACCTATTGGCTTCAAAATGCTCTTCTCATCCACCTATTGGCTCCAAAGTACCCTTCTCATCCACCTTTAGGTTCAAAATTGACCACTTATTTAAGATTTATAAATTTAAACTATTTGAATTTTTTTATTTTATTTTTGGCGCTCAACTATTGGTTATAATTTAGTTTATTAGTATCATATAAATCATCCCACTACCCAGCCAATTAATAAACCAATTCTAATATCAAAATTGTCCTACAAACTACTAAAACACGACGAAACTACATATTCCTGAAAATGACATTCAAAATTATTAGAGTCTGAATTGAAGCCCCAATTAAATAGGTTGAGCCGCTTATTTTGGAGGACACTTTCAATAGGATTCTCTTTCAAGCTTGAATTCGAAATTTATGATTAAAGGTAAAGAAGAAGTACATCTCGAATTAATTCATGCATTTTCTAATATAATTTTTAAATATTTATGATTTGTTTTAAATATTAAAATTTTAATATGTACTTTTCAAAAAATTATCTATTAAATGACATCACATAATTGAAAAGAAGACATAATTAAGATAAACATAGTCAGAGTTTTAAGTTTATCGGTAATTTTTATTTCGACAATTGAATTATAATATGTTTTGATTGAGGACTTGAATGTATGATAATGTACTTCTATAGACATTTTGACCTCAAATTTTTAGAAACACTCATTGACAGTAGTTTTCCTGTTGTTGCATTATTAATGAGACACGTTTATTGATTTGGTGGGTTTAATTAGTAATGGGTGGGTAGTGGATTGGTTTATAAATTATAATAATAAGTTAAATTATAACAAATAGTTGAGTTCCACATATTTAAAAAAAATATTTAAATAGTTTAAATTTAAAATCGTTAAATAAGTGGTTAATTTTGAATCCAAACGTGGATGACAAGGGTATTTGGATTCAATAGGTGGATAAGAATGGTATTTTGGAGCCGTGAATGGAGGATAGTCTTGTACCATTTCTAAAACTTCAGGGATATTTTAGGCTCTTTTTTGTATCTTAAAATGTCTGATAAATATATTATATATCGATAAAACTTGTATTACATGTGTTTAATAAATTGTTTCTCTATAATATATGTATTAAAATTATATTATAAATGTATTAAAAATAATCAAATGCAAAAAGATATTATATTATAAATGATAAATTTTTTTTAATATAGTATATTTTATAAAATGATTTTTGAGTCGTTCCGAATTCAAAAGCATGCCCATAGGATGGAAAGTAGAAAAGTAACCCTTTTTTATTGTCCAGCGCGGCAATATTCCCATCTTGATTTTGGTCCCTCCAAGGGCTCCAAAACCCTTTGCATTTGAATTTGAAACCCGAAAATAAGAGAAAAACCAAAAACAAATTTATTACTGTAGTATTTTGTTCAGAGAACTACATTCCGCTTTCTTCTGTAGCTTTACCGGTGAAGTAACGCTACTTAACGGCGCGCTCTTCCTGCAAATTCAAATTCTCATCCCTCCACATCTAATTGCTTATTCATTTCCCTTTTCCCCCTACCCCTACCCCCCTCCCCTAACCCCCCAGTTGAAAAAAAACCACTTCTTCTCTCATGGCTTTGAAACCCTAGACCAAACAAATTCAAAATTTTGAAGATAGCTACTCATAGTTAATCTTTCTCTTGGTCTTTGTATGTTTAAGCAATTCAGATTTACGGTTTTGAATTTGAATTTGAATTTTGTGGGTTGTTGAATTTAGGTGAAATTCTTCAACCTAAATTGATAAAACAAAGTTTTCTTTAGTCAATTATGGAAGAGGATTGTGGGGTTCCTGATCAGTCTATTGGGATAACTGGATCTGGGACTGGGACAAAGGTTAGAGATTTAACCCTTTGGCTTATGACTTATTTCAGTTCTTTCTTGGTTTTTGTTTATTGGGTGTGTATTAACTCTGATGTTTCAGGTCATTGCTGGGGAGAAGAGGGGCCGTGTGGGAGTTGAAGAAAGAACAGGACTTTGTCACAAAAGAGTGAAAATGAGGGACCTTGAATCTGTTCTGCGTACAGAAGGTAGTCTTTTTACTAATATTTGAACTTTTAACTTTAAATTGCAGATGTGAATCTTGAAAGTTTGAATGATTTGTAGTGGTAGGAACTGAAAGTTTAAAACTTTAAGCAGTTTGGATCTGTTAAAATGATAAATATATAGAGAACTGTTTCATCAAGATGCAGTCTTTCATTTTCTAGTGTAGTTTGATACATATATAGAGAATTGTTTACTCAAGATGCAGTCTTTGATTTTCTAGTGCAGTTTGATAATGTATAGAGAATTGTCTACTCAAGATGCAGTCTTTTGATTTTCTAGTGCAGTTTGATAAACATATAGAGAATTGTTTCCTCAAGATGCAGACTTTGATTTTCTAGTGCAGTGTTTTTGTTTACTGAAATTAAGCTCTATCTATGTTATATTTTGGCACTATTTTGTCAACATTTGAATCTTTGTGAAGGTAACGAAGCCAAAAAAAATGATGTAATAATTTCTTCTCTTGTTCCATCAGAAAAAACTGAAATGGGCACCGGAAATCTGGTTACTGATCCTACACTTAGATTGATTGATCTGAATGCAAATGTTGTTGCTTCTAGCAATGTGATTGCATCACATGTTGAAGAAACCAACAAACTGGCCTCTCTGGGGAAGAAAGACAATGGTCAAGAGGGGGACCCTATGAAGTCAAAAGGGTTTGCTTTAGATCTGAATGCAGAAGATGTTTCTAGCTCTATTAATCATGAATCTTCGTATCCGTGCAAGAACTCTGTGTACTTGAAATCAAAGGATGATTTTGAGTGTGCAAGCTCGGTTGGTCCATTGGACGAGAATGAGTCGATGAGAATCTGGAATGAGATGAAACAAAATGGTTTTCTTTCACATAGTCACGGAGGTGCACCCATGCCAAAGCAGCAAGGGAGGAAAAGTAAAAGTGATGGGATGAAAAAAAAGTTAGAGCTTGCGAAGAAAGAACGGGTTGACAGGTTTGCAAAGATTGCTGCACCGAGTGGGTTGCTCAACGGGTTAAACCCAGGGATCATAAACCATGTCAGGAACAGTAAGCAAGTTCATTCCATTATAGAAGCCCTAGTAAAATCTGAAAAGCGTGAAAATGCCCATGGTAGGAGCAAGGTTCCTTCCATCCAAACAAAGGGGGGATTGAAAGACCATAGTGAAAGAAACAAAGACCAGGAAAATATAGATGGTCCAGGAGTGAGCAGATTCAACCCTGCTCTTGAAGATCTGCCAGGAAGCAGGTGTACAAATGGTTACCTAACATCACTGAATAAATCAATCTCTTTGAACTCAGTGTTTACAGGAGGAGATGGAGGTGCATGCATGGTTGACACCAGGGTTACTGGAAAGATGGTTTATCATCCAAACCCTAATATAAGCACTGAGAATGATGCTCTTGCACTGAAATTGTCATCATCCACAACCATTGCATCAGATAATACGAGCTCATTATCTAATGAGGAATCAGCAAACCTAGCAAGTGTTAATTCACTTTCTATCAAAGGTTGGTTTATATCTTCCTTCTTTTATTTTGTTTGTTTCTCTTGGATTACATGATGTGCTTATTATGACTAGTTAAGTGTTCTTCCGAAAACTTGTAAGATGAGCCTTTTAGCATTTTAGATTAACAGACACTTGGAAATCTAGTTGTACAAGCGGTAAGCTTCAAGGAATGGTCCGTTTGTCATCTAAATCATGTTTTATCTGCAGTACTCAACTGATATAGGTATTCTTTTTTTACATTTAGCTGCTAATGTAGCTTCACAATGGTTGGAATTGCTTCATCAAGACATCAAAGGCCGTCTTGCAGGTAGAGAAAAATTATCTTAAGGTTGCAGTTTATTTGACTTAAATCAAAGTTATAATGTACTCCTTTCTATATTTGCAGCATTGCGACGTAGTAAAAAAAGAGTCCGGGCTGTAATTCAAACAGAATTCCCTTGCTTATTTTCCAGAGAATTCTCATCTAATCAAGAGAACAGCTCATATGGTACACAAAGCTCTTCTGTTGGTCATTTTGACAATGCTACTGCTCATGCACATCATGCTAGATGGACAGCATTGTTTGATCAGATGGATGGAGCTCTTTCAGATGAAGAAAGGCAACTGGTGAGTCTGCTAAAAATCTCATGCCATGTATACATTGTTTGAGAAATGAATGTTGAAAATTCATCCAAAAGAGCTACTTTTCCTTCTGTGCTTTGCGTTTTTGCAGAAAGCTTGTCGAAGGCTCGAGGATATTCTGTCTGAATAACAATATTTGATGTATTTATACAAATTAGAGTAATGTCTGTTCAAGTTTGTGTAAATTGAAGCATGTTTATGTAGTTATGTTATCTTACGAGAAGTAAAAGTTCACCATTTAATTCTATTGGAAGGTACAGGGCAGTAATTTGCTTGAAATCTTCTCATCTTCATCGTAATATAGATAAAGATGATTTGCTTATAGACGCAACTGCAAATAAGCATATGATAGATATATATTTGTATTTATGTCTTTTCTTTCTTCCTTTAAAATACTATTTTCTTAACGGTGTTTTTCTGAGTTTACCTTGTTCCTCTTTCCTGTCCTGCACCAAAAGATATTCATCGTTTTAGTCTGTTATATGTGAATTTAGGAAAGTTGGCTGAACCAAGTAAGGCAAATGCAGCTGCAATGTGAACAGGGTCTTCAGAAATTTGGTGCACCGCATAATTTGCATCAGTTGGGGCTATTGCAAAATGACTGCAGGTAAGTGTTCATATGACCTGAAACACTTATTTGCGTTGTCCAACTTGCAAGTCTCTTGACATTACTGATGAATTGGTCTACTGATAGAACGTTAAAACTTCAAATGTATTTTGCATGCTTAAGAAAGAAAACTTAATGTAACAAGTAGAACTTACACCATTCAAATTTGAGCATACTTCTACAGGCATTACACATGTTTGTTCTTATCAAGGCTATACGGACAAGTCTTTCAGTTGGTAGTACTACAAATTGAAGTCAAATATTTATTGGCCTGAGCATACGCTTGTCTTTATTTATTATTCTTCCCATTGTGCATTTCCTTGGCATAAAGTTCTTGATTTTTTCTTCACGTAGTGAAGCTCATGTTATTGTACATTCACTATGCAGACTAGAGAAAGCCGAGAGCTCTGAAACCGATTTAGCTGTCAGGGCTGCTGCTGCTTCCATTTATTCAACGTGCAACTTCCTATCTTCGATGGAGAACCTACCTTGTTGCTGACAAAACTGTTTGCAACTCCTTGTATAACTGGATTATTCTGTACTTTTCACTCTCCTGATTCCTTTTGCTTAAGTATTCAATATGCAATGTTGTGGTATTTGATGTTGTTAGCTTCATAACTTATTTATAATTCACTTTGAATAAAGACCATATTCGCAGTGTAGTTATCTTCTATTAGAAATTTGGATTTTAGTTACCATTTTAATGTTGACTTAGCTAAATGATGCAGATTTTGTGGGGTGTAGTAGACTTGTTGTTGAGTTTTGAATGCATCTAAATCAGTAACATACTGCAGTTTGTTTGGTGACATAATTAAGGACTTAGAAATTGGTTATACTAGTAAGTTTAGACGTTGTAAAGATCTTAATGCAACTATTCAAGGGAGGAATAGTTAATAGTGTGTCTGATACTATTGTATGTTAATAATTAATAGTATGTCTAATTACTTGTCCATTTTTTAATTGACAAGCTTATTAAGAAACAATAATTGACATGGTGACTTTACTCAATCCCTTTTAATTGTGAAGTGGATGAATTAAAAATTTAAGCTTTTTAAATAGTTTTATCTTTTGAAAGTAATTAATTGAGGGTATAATAGGTAAAAAAAATATTTTTTCTTGATTTGTTAAAATGGACAAGTAATTATGAACAACTAAAAAAGGAAAAATGGACAAGTAATTAGGGATAGACGCACAAAATTTAAATAGAAGTTGCATAAATAAATGCAAAAATCACAATATTTAATACTCTGTATTACAATAATACATAAAGATATTTCTTCTCATGACCTAACCTATACAATAATACATAAAGATATTTCTTCTCATGACCTAACCTGATGTGAGAGCTACTCACAATAAACCCTCTGTGAAAAATCATTTATCTACTAACACGCAATCAACTAAATAACTAGAAGTTAACCGTTTTTAACAATTAAAACAAGCTTCATAACTAAATACCATTATAAAAAAAACATTAGGAGAAATAATACCCTAAAGCTTGAAAGTTGTGTACCAAAACATCTACATCATCTCGAATATGGGACGTAATCCAAAAACAGAAGAAGTCTAAGTCCAAAAATGGACTAGATGGAAAAGATAAAACCCATAGCAGCTCACCCTTGAATTTAGAAAGCACTTGATTCATAATTGAGGGCGTGTAGCAGTCACTAAAATATGTCTAGTACTCAACAAAACAAAAATAAGTGTAGTATCAGTACACAAAATCAATAGTGTGCTGGTGGAATCATTAGTTAGCTCTATTTATACAAAATATGCACTGTTAGTCGACACGTAAAACAAGACAACATGGTAATATAGCCATAGTCATTAACATAAACATAACTCTCAATCCTCATCTCGATTTAACATTCACAATAAATATGCTCAACAATCATTGTAATAAAACCAACCTAGTTCCCTCATGGAATCACCACAGAAACAGTCACATGTGTGAGGCGTTGTACACGAACCAACTGACATAGAACCTTACCATACGTGGTACCCGAGCCAACCGATAGATATTTTGTACCAAGTGTAGTATCTGAGTCAACCAATAATATATATCAAGCGTTGTACCCGATCTAACCAATAGATATTTCGTACTAAGCGTAGTATCCGAGTCAATCAATAATATACACCAAGCGCGATACCCGAGCCAAGCGCTAATATGTACCAAATGTAACATCTAGCCAATCGAGAATCATACATCACATAATCACAATCACAATTAACACAATCACACTTATACATACAAGCAAATTGGACTAGTTTATTGCATGAGATTGACAAGAAGATATTATTAGTGTCATTCCTTTCTAACTCTGTACCCATGTATTGTACAAGTAATACTAGTAAAATAGTTAACGTACACATATAACATAAATGTGAAATAATTCAATCATCACTTACCTCAAATCAAGCCTGATATGCTCTACTAAATCTAAGTTTTTCCCTTATTACGAAGTCTAGCTTGTTGTTGGTCTATAAACAATAATCCAACAAAAAATCAGACCAAAATCTCTCTCTCTCTCTCTCTCTCTCTCTCTCTCTCTCTATATATATATATATATATATATATATATATATATATA
>NC_028642.1:39663192-39683066 GCF_001406875.1 Solanum pennellii | reverse complement strand
TATATATATATATATAAAAATATAAATTCCAGATTAGTCTCATAATTATTCCACCCAAATCACATGCGAGGCTTCCACCATTCAATCAAACCAAGCTCTCACTTACAGCCACCACCACAGATCCTAAGGCCTAAGAATCGAATTACCAAGTTAATTAGGAGAGTAATTTACTTACCTTTATGGATGATTTTGATGGAAAATTGAAGAAAATCGCCCTAACTCGCCCCTGCACTTCCTCAAGACGTTCTTGAATGCATATGGGCCGTTTTATGGATGTTTTGCATTATTATCGACTTACATCACCATAACGACCCAATCCTGCTATACCAAGAATTAGTGTACCCATCTTAGTTGTGCTTCACCTGTTTTAGTGGCGTACACGAGAATAAGACGCAGAAATCCTCCCAAATTTGCAACACACTTTCAAACCTGGACGATCTAAACAAACTCCTTCACACCAAATTCAATATCAAGAGTTCTACTCACTCGAATTCAGTTTCGAAAAGTCTTACGGACTCTCTAAAGTCTTAGCAACAAGGAAAACAAGCTCTACTCAAACGTTTGACCCAAAAATTTTTCTAGATTTCCCTAGACCTCATCTTGCTCAGATATTATCCTAGCCTAGCCTAGTTGAAAATTTTCAACTCACTATTCCAGAAGTTTTCTCGCCTAATTTATTTTAAGATTAGCTCACTCACAATGATAAACACTACAATAAATATCAATTTACTCATCGTTCATCCCTGAACGATTAAATAATAAAAAGGCGAGCTACATCAAGTCTTGAATCCTTAAACAAGTGAAGGTACTTGTCTTGTATTGTCCTCTCATTTTCCTAAGTGGCTTCTTCAACTAGATGATGCTTCCATTGAACCTTTACCGATCTGAATTTTCTTTTTCCTTAATTTCCAAACATTCCAATCAAGATTAGCAACTGTATCCTACTCGTAGTGAAGATTTTATTTAGCAAAATTGAATCCAATTTTGTAATGTTCTCTCTATCCCCTTGGTATCTCTTTAGCGTGACTATGTGGATATTGGGTGGACCTCGAAAAAATTGAGTGGCAATGCTACTTTGTGAGCTACCAGCCCCACACTTTCAAGAACCTCAAATGGATCGATATATTGATGGTTAAGCTTACTTTTCTTGCAAAACCGCATTACCCTTTCTTTGGTGACACTTTCAATAGAACCTGCTCACCGACTTGATATGATCCCCAGCCTTGTGATAAATATACTCCTTTTGTCTATTCTGAGCTGCCAATATCTTGGTTTGTAAACCTCTCACCTTTTTTGAGCTTCCCTCAATATCTCTTGTCTCGAACCACCCTATGGGCGACCTCTCATAAAATGCTTTGAATGGTGTCATGTCAATATTGGTGTGGTAATTGTTGTTATAGGAGAATTCATCCAATAATAAGAACTTATCTCAATGGACCTCAAAGTCAATCCATAGGATATGTCCTCCAACACCTGAATCGTCCTCTCTGACTTACCATAGGTTTGAGGATGAAAAGCTATGCTAAATATGAGTTGGGTTCCCAAAGCTTCGTGCAATTTGCCTCACAACTTAAAGGTAAACTATGCACCTCAGCCTGAAATGATAGAAAGGGAAACCCATGTAAACTTAGTATCTCCTTAACGTAAATATTGGCCAACTAATGAGAGTTGTAATCCACTTTGACCGGGATAAAGTGGGTTGATTTAGTCAACCTATTTACAATGACCCATATGGAATCATACTTCCCCCCGAAGTTTTACGAAGGCCTACCATGAAGTCCATAACTATCTTTTCCCACTTCCATTCAGGAATGGACATCCTTTAAGGAAATCTTATAAGCATATCGTGCCATATGCCACCTACTGACAATTTTGACACTTAGACACACATTCAACTATTTAGCTCTCCATTTCGAACCACCAATAGAGTTACCTCAGATCCTGGTAAATTTTAGTTAAGCTAGGATGATCAAGTAGTGCGAGCCATGAGATTTTGCCAACATATTTGAATTAATTTTTCAACTCGTGGGGCATAAATTTGATCTCTAAGCCATAGAATCCAACAAGCATCAAGTGGAATTCGGGGCCTCATTCTACACCACCTTGTTTCGGAGCTTGTTTATTTGCTTATCATGAATTGTTTAGTTTTGATTTCCTTCATAAAATGTGGATTAAATTTTGATATTAGCCAACACTTCGGTCTTTTCTAAATTTCCCAACTGTATAAAGTCAGATGCTAGAGTTTGAACCTTCTAGACAAAGTCGCTTAGACACACTAACCGCTTTCCATCTAAATGTGTTTGTCACCACATTGACCTTTATCGGATGGTACTAATGGTCACATCATAATCCTTAAAATACTCCATCCACCTCTTTTGTCTCAGATTTAAATATTTTTGTGTGAACACATGATGTAGGATGCAATGATTAGTGAATGATTCACACTTGACACCATAGAGAAAATGTTGCTAAATCTTGAGTGCAAATACTACCGCTGTCAAATCCAAATAATTTGTTGGGTAGTTCATCTCATGGAGCTTCAGTTTCCTTGAGGCATGGTCTATCACATTCTTTCCGTGCATTAACATTGCACCCAAACCCAAAGTAAGAAGCATAACAAAACACAATGAAATCCTTACCTTCAAAGAAACCTATGAAGATCTAAGTCTCTGATTTCATTAATCAGAACCTATGGAACTTGACAAAGCCCAATTTTGTTTTGCCTTCTAATAGTCTCTGAGGTTAAGGATATCAAGTTTGATCTTTGAAGTGTTGATTATCCTATATGGCTCCCTGACCAGTCAAGCTTATTCTAGCAAGTTTGCGTGGCAAAATATCAGAAAGTCCAGAGTCAGTTTTTTAACTAGCAGAATGATGTGGCACAACAAAATTCCTTTCGAAGTCTCATTGTTCATGTTTAGGTAACTCAAGGTAAATGAGCCACTGATGAAGCACTTTGCAGATTTAAGGTTTATGGACCCTCAAAATGCTATTGTTGTAAAGAGGGAGCCAATGAAACTATAAATCATTTACTTGGAGTTGATTACATCGCATATATTCTTTGGAAATATTTCTCTAATGTTTGTATAATCCTTCACAACTCTAATGAGAATGTCAGAGCGAAGATTATTAGATGGTGGTTGATCAAATCTATGAAAAAAGTTCATGAACTCCTTCTCCAGAGTCTGCCATCTATTATTTGCCGGGAAACTTGGATGTATAGGTGCAATTTCAAACATGAAGGTGTTAGAATTCCTATTCCTAAAATCATCTATCAAATCTCCAACCTCCTCTATTTGATTATTAATTCTCAATTTCCAGAAATTCCACTTTCACCTTCTATTATCAGTATCTCTCATCTCACAGATCACATCACACCAAAGCTGGAATTTAAATTGGTGAAATGGAAGAGATCAAACTATAATGAGCTAAAACCGGAATGTGGATGGTTGTAGTGAAGGAAATCCTGGAAGTATTGGAGGTGGAGGATTTATTACGGACCATGCTAGACAAATGATTATGGCTTTCAATACCTATTTTGGCTTTTGCTCAAATAATTCAGTTGAGGCTTTAGCTCTAAAGACTGTCCTAAGATGGTGTCTAGATCATGGTTTTCACAGAGTTACTGTTGAATCTGACTCCCTCTTGATTATTCATATGGTTAAGGTATGATCAATCCGCCTTGGAAGATGAAAGATGATATTAAATAGATTTAATACATGATTTCACTTGGTGACTTCTCTTTCATTCACACCTTAAGAGAAGGTAACACTACAGCTGATTTGCTCATAAATATGGTTGAACATTGAAAAACAACTACCTTCTTCACCAAGGCCATAAATATTCCTTCTAAGGTTACTTCCACCTTGAAGAATGATGTAGTTGGCAAGCCCAACATTAGAATTCGAGTGAAAAAGGGCAACTTCATATTCGACCTTGGTTTAATTTTGTTTCGTTGCTTTTAGTTCATGAATTCTAGAATTTTTTTAAGCTTATGTGACGAGGAGCAACCCTTCTTTTTTTTTCCTTTTTTTTTGATAAGTTAGAGAGTAAGGATGCCCTCACTCCTAGTGTTGTAATGTGAGGTCAGGTTTCACCCCCCCTCTGTGCTCCTTTGACTTATGTATTGAAGCCTTTTCAGGGAACCTTTGGAAAAAAACTGGCAATGATAGGAGTTTTAGTCCGAAGGAATTTTAAGCTATTGGAAGCTCTTCTCACACTTGTCAGACAATACAAATAATACCTTTTTTGAGTTAATTTAGTCAAATAAGTCGCAATGAAAGCAAAATTCTTAACAAATTAGTGGTATTAGCTAGCAAGGCAAACCAAGCTTCTAAACTCAGTCACAAAGCTAGGCCGGATGTAACCCATAACTACCTCAATCTTTTGAGGGTCCATCATCATCCTTTTTTTGGAAGTCACATGTGTAACACCGCGTATCTAAAATAGACCAAAAATGTAGATTTTCAAAAGTTGCAGGTGTCCTTTAATCAGCTCCGTCGATGGGCCAATCAACTTTCAGTCCTCATTCATGAACTGTTCTGACAAAAAGATGAAACCGAAAATCTAACAATAAAGAACACCAAGTTTAACGTGGAAAAACCCTTCAAACCGAAGGTAAACACCACGGGATCGACAAGATCCGAATTGCTTCACTATAACAATAAGAGGGTTACAAATATTCTTCTAATGGCTACACAACAAGTGCCAAAAGAGAACAAACAATAGCTACACCAACAAAAGATAAATAGAAAGAAACACCACCCAAACCCAGCTTCTGTTCGGGACCTAAAACAGGATCTTTCTGACCTCCGAATCCGATCTCCACCGTTCAAATCAGCCACCAAGATGTCAGGAACACTCAGTCCAAATTTCAGCCCGATCCAACGGTTAGTTAATCGGGAAACACGATCTGAACGTGACTGGTCGGAGAAAAGACTGCAGCAAAAGAACCCTTTTCTTTCTCTCTTTTTCTCTTGTTGAAAGCTCTCTCAAAAACCTCTCTTATGTTCTAATGTCTTTCAAAGACAATACCAATGAGCAATTAATTATTCTCTCAAAACCATCCTCTATTTATAGAATTGTGCTTTTCCTTATAAAGCCAAACCAACTACAAATAGGATTACTATTCCAATTCTTTTCCTAATAGAATTGGAAACCAAATAAGGAGAATAATTCCAATCCTTTTCCAAGTAGGATTAGGCCATGGTCCTTTGGCTGGAACATGGGCAATAGCCCAACAAACTCCCCCTCCAGCCAAGGGGCCAAATGGACTTCAAGTAGATGATCTCTTGACAAGCTTCCTGCCTGCCAGACTTCTACAAAACTCATGATTGTCTACGATGAGTTCTTTCCACTTATCTCTATGAGTATCTAACATGACTTCATCATAACCTTCAGGTTCTCCCATATTAGTCAATAGAATATACTCATCATCCATAGCTTGCTCCCACTTGATCGAATCCTCCACCTGTAGGGCCTTATCAAAAGACTCTGGTTCCCCCTCATCGGTCAGCAATAGATAGTGTAATGAAGGTGAATACCTGTCTGGTGTCCTGATGGATCTGGATGATCTCCTTAACACCTGCTCAAGTGTAACTTGCTCCACTTCAGATTCTTCAGTAGGAGTTGGTTGAGTATCTGCTTCGACATCTCTAGGGTTACTCTTCTCCAACTCAACCTCAACTCCCACTTGCTTTGTAATCTCTAGAACCTTCTGCTCTCTGTCCTTGTACAGGACAGACTCATCAAATGTCACGTCACAATGTCTCAGGATCTTTCTGTTCTTTTCATCCCAAAACCTGTAACCAAACAAATCAGAACCATAGCCTATGAAGTAACACTTCACAGCCTTGGCATCAAGCTTGTCTCTCTTTTCTGGATCAACATGAACATAAGCAGTGCAACCAAAAGTCCTCAAGTGTGAGTACTTGAGTTCTTTTCCTGTCCACACCTCCTCTGGAATCTTGAACCCTAAAGGAACTGATGGTCCCCTGTTGATCAAGTATGCAGCTGTGCTCACAGCATCCGCCCAAAGTGTTTTGGGCAGCCCACAGTGTATCCTCATACTCCTTGCACGCTCATTCAATGTTCTGTTCATCCTCTCAGCAATTCCATTCTGCCTTGCCTTACCAGGAACTGTTCTCATCAATCTGATTCCCTCAGCTGCACAGAATGCCTTGAACTCTGATTTGTCATACTCTCCTCCATTGTCAGACCTTAGGCATTTGACTTTCAAACCGGTCTGATTCTCAACTTCAGCTTTCCACTTCTTGAAAGTTGCAAACACATCTGACTTATGCTTCAAGAAGTAAACCCATACCTTCCTGCTGAAATCATCAATGAAGGTAACATAGAATCTGGATCCTCCAAGTGATGATACTGGAGATGGTCCCCAAACATCTGTATGGACCATTTCCAACCGCACTTTCTTTGGCTCTCTAGGAGTCTTTGTGAAGCTTACTCTTTTCTGTTTGCCCATAACACAGCTCTCGCAAAGACCCATATCAACAGACTTCAGACCCTCTAATGCTCCTTTTGCAACCAGCATCTTCATTCCTTTAGTACTCATGTGTCCAAGTCTGTTGTGCCACAGACATGAACCGGAAGCACCTTCAGCAACAGCGGCCATGTTTATACACCCTGCAGTGGTGTACAAGGTTCCAGATTTGGTGCCACGAGCTACTACCATAGCACCTTTCACGATCTTCCACGAACCTTTCCCAAACTCTGCTGCATATCCCGTGCTATCCAACTGACCAACAGAGATCAGATTTTTCTTGATCCCAGGAATATATCTGACATCCTCCAATGTCCACTGGTTTCCCGAGGTGGTCTTTATGCAAACATCCCCCTTTCCTTCAATCTCTAAGGCTTTATTGTCAGCAAGATATACCTTTCCAAAATTTCCAGATTTGAAATTTTGGAACAACTCCTTGCTTGGAGACGAATGGAAAGATGCACCAGAATCCAAAATCCATTATTCAACCGGGCTGTTCACACTAAGGATTAGAGCATCCCCAATGTCCTCTGCTGAATTTACAGAATCATTGTCATCTCCAAATTTCTGATTCTGTTTCTTCTTTGGCTTTGTACAGTTCGTCCGAAAGTGCCCTTTTTCTCCACAGTTCCAACAAGTCACGTTTGATCTGTTCAGGGATTTTCCTCGATTCTTTGATTTTGATCGACCATGTTGATTTTGGCCTTTCGTCTTACTTCTCCCCCTTCGATCAACGCTGAGAGCACTGCCCGATGAATCTCCCACTTCTCGTTTGCGAATACTTTCGCTAAGAACAACATCACGGATTTCATCAAACTTCAGTTTCTCAGATCCACGGGAACTGCTAATCGCAGCAACAACAGTATCCCAAGACTCAAGCAGAGATGACATCAAAATCAATGCCTTAATTTCATCTTCGAAATTAATATCCACAGAATTGAGTTGACTCACAATCATATTGAACTCGTTTATACGATCAGAAACGGATCCATTCTCAGACATCTGTAAATTGAACAATCTACGCATCAAATATACCTTGTTCATAGCCGATGGTTTTTCATACATGTTTGACAGTGCCTTCAACAGACCAGACGTAGTCTTCTCCTTCACGATGTTGAACGCCACGTTTCTTGACAAAGTCAACCGGATCAACCCTAGAGCCTGGCGATCCTTGAGTTTCCACTTCTCCTCCGTCATGGATTCCGGCTTCACCCCGGTCAACGGTTCGTGAAGATCTTTATGGTACAGATAATCTTCGATCTGCATCTTCCAGAAACTGAAATCGGATCCATCAAACTTCTTGATTCCAAGCTTCGAACTATCCATCTTCAGTGATCGTGTTGAATCTCCTTAGCTCTGATACCAGTTGTTGTGACAAAAAGATGAAACCGAAAATCTAACAATAAAGAACACCAAGTTTAACGTGGAAAAATCCTTCAAACCGAAGGTAAACACCATGGGATCGACAAGATCCGAATTGCTTCACAATAACAATAAGAGGGTTACAAATATTCTTCTAATGTCTACACAACAAGTGACAAAAGAGAACAAACAATGGCTACACCAACAAAAGATAAATAGAAAGAAACACCACCCAAACCCAGCTTCTGTTCGGGACCTAAAACAGGATCTTGCTGACCTACGAATCCGAGCTCCACCGTTCAAATCAACCACCAAGATGTCAGGAACACTCAGTCCAAATTTCAGCCCGATCCAACGGTTAGTTAATCGGGAAACACGATATGAACGTGACTGGTCGGAGAAAAGACTGCAGCAAAAGAACCCTTTTCTTTCTCTCTTTTTCTCTTGTTGAAAGCTCTCTCAAAAACCTCTCTTATGTTCTAATGTCTTTCAAAGACAATACCAATGAGCAATTAATTATTCTCTCAAAACCATCCTCTATTTATAGAGTTGTGCTTTTCCTTATAAAGTCAAAACCAACTACAAATAGGATTACTATTCCAATCCTTTTCCTAATAGAATTGGAAACCAAATAAGGAGAATAATTCCAATCCTTTTCCAAGTAGGATTAGGCCATGGGTCCATCATTATCCTTTTTTTGGAAGTCACATGTGTAACACCACGTATCTAAAATAGACCAAAAATGTAGATTTTCAAAAGTTGCAGGTGTCCTTTAATCAGCTCTGTCGATGGGCCAATCAACTTTCAGTCCTCAGTCATGAACAACTATTGATTGGTACGAACCGTCAATCGACTTACGGTCTGTTAGTCAACTCCATCGATGGGTCGACAGACTTTCAGTCCTCTATCGCAACTGACGGTCGACCAGTACGGTCCTTCAATCGACTTAAGGTCCATCAGTCAACTCCATTAGTGATTTTGACAGCTTTGAAATCACGGGTCTTTTGGTCTTTTCCTTGTTTTTTTGCCTCCTAAGCTACGTCGTTTAGACCCTAAATCATGAACTTTTAATCAATTTAAGCCTAGAAGCATAACTTGAACTTACCTAAGTCAAGTCATTAATGAAAACATAGAAAATTACAAGCAATAGAAGAGAAAAAGGTCAAAAACCCTAATTTAAGAACGCAACAAGGTTCCATCAGTTTCAGCCCGAAATCTATGGATTTTCCGTGGAATTCATCATCAGGTTTGTGGGCTTTCACTAGTGGGTTCCTTTCACCCATTAAGTCCCTAATTTTCAATCAGTTTCTTGATTCCCTTATTATGACTAGACCTAGGGTTTCTTGGATGTTAGAATTGTTGAGTTCTTAGTTGTTAGAATGATTTAAATCAGATTAGTACATTAATATTCAGTTTATTGCATGAACTCTAGAACCCTACCTATGTATTTCTTTAGTTCTTGAATTACAGATGCTAGGTCAAATATTTCAGATATACATGTCTCAGTATTTGAATGCATCATTATCAGATTAATTGTTGTATTCGCAATTTGCATGTTCAGTTTTGAGTTATCTAGTATTTACAAAAACTCAGTCATAACCAGTTAACCATTTAATTCATTAGGAGTAGCATAATACCGAGTTGGACTAAGGTTCAGCGTACCCAAATAGTCCCAAAACTACTAGCCACGTAAGTTGTAAGTCCCCTTTGTGGACATCAATTTAGTGATCACACCAACATGCCCCTATACCTTTGCCAGGGTATATTGGATCTTCTCGATGGAGCGTATACATCGGACTCCACATTTAGGTTATGTGATTTTATTGCCGGTTATTAGTAGCTCCCACAGTTCAGTATGACTCTATTGCGTTGACCATATTTATAGTTAAGTCAGTATTCAGTCTCAACATGTTATAAATTTGGTCATCGCATCTAGTTAGCTCAGTATTCAGTATATCATGTTTAGAATATTATATTTGTTTTTGTGTTTGATTAGTTATATATTCTTTCACCTTCATGCTCAATACCTTTCAAGTACTGATGTATTCGTGCGCTACATATTCTCATAATGTAGGTGCAGGTTCTCAGCATTCAGATCACGCTTAGATCGGTTCCTGATCTCAAGTTCAGTAGAGACAGTGGTGAGTCCTCATTCTTCGAGGACGATAGTCATGAGTTTCTTCTCATTATTTTTAGTCCTTTAGTTTCAATTTTGCTAGATCTACTTGGGGCTTGTCTCAACATCTCTAGTCAGTTAGAGGCTATTTTCAGACATAGATAGATTCAGCTTACTATTGATTCAACATCTTTCTTGTATTAAACTCATAAGTATTTCATATATCTTAGTTATAGTATATAGCCATTCCCCACCCTTTCATTTTATTTATGATTTAGCGTCTGCATTAGTTTATTATATTTAGTATGTTCATGATAATGTCAGTAGGGTTAGCTTGGGATTACATGTGATCCTAGGTCCCGAGTTCGCATCTCGGGGTAGCTCGAGACATGACAAACTTGGTATAAAAGCACTAGGTTTAAGAGTCCTAGGATGTGGCACTAAGTCGAGTCCCTTTCATGGGTGTGAAGTGCACCACATCTATTGAGAGAGAGGCTATAAGTGTTTTAGGATAACTTCATTTTCTTGATATTCTTATCGTGTGTTGGTATGAACTTCTTTCTAATCCATCGTTATGTACTTAAGATCATGCCTTCTCGTAGAATTTACACATGGAATGCTAATGTACGCAATTTTAACGCAGTTCCTTTAGTCTCAGATTTGGGTTTCGAAACGCCAATTCACCTTTTGGCTCAAAGAATGACCAACCAGAATAATCAGCAGGTTCCAGTTCCTACTAATAGAAATGATGGGTCAGTGGTAGCTAGAGGTTGAGATTTTGTTACGATGAATCCGCCTGAGTATTTAGGGTCATATGTCGGTGAGGACCCAAAGAACTTCATAGATGAGGTTAAGAAAATCTTTGAAGTGATGCAAGCGACTGGTAATGGTATTGATGAATTGACATCCTACCAGCTTAAGGATGTGGCTAACATTGTGGTACACTCAGTGGAAAGATCCAAGGCTTAACTCCTTTT
This sequence comes from Solanum pennellii, assembly GCF_001406875.1. Taxonomy (NCBI): domain Eukaryota; kingdom Viridiplantae; phylum Streptophyta; class Magnoliopsida; order Solanales; family Solanaceae; genus Solanum; species Solanum pennellii. The sequence continues at coordinate 39,672,112 of NC_028642.1, read as the reverse complement.
ATAGCAGTCAAGTTTGATGTCAGTGCAAAAAATATCTCAAAACCCTTATCAGTCTCTACTCTAGTTGGTGACCTAGTTATAGCTAGACGGGTACAGATATAGCCCTGTCATAGTCTCTCAGAATGTCACCTTAGCAAATCTTGTAGAGTTAGAAATTGTAGACTTTGATGTCATTCTAAGCATGGATTGATTATATTCTTGTTATACCTCAGTCAATTGTAGAACTAGGACTCTTCATTTTCAGTTTCAGACGAACCAATCTTAGAATGGAAGGGTAGTAGCTTTAGACTTTATGGGTTAATTCATTTCTTACCTTAAGGCTAGAAAGATGATCTCTAAGGGTTATCTCTATAATCTAGTTTGGGTTAAGGATTCTAGCTTTGAAACCCCAACTCTTGAGTCATAGTCAATGAATTTCCAGAAGTGTTTCCAAAAGATCGTTCTGAAGTTCCTCGCTAAAGGGAAATTGACTTGGAATTGATCTCCTTTCAGATACCCAGCCTATTTCCATTCCTCCTAACCAAATAACTCTGGCAAAGCTTAAGGAACTAAAATAACAGTTGAAAGACCTTCTAGATAAGGGCTTCATCAGACTTAATATTTTGTCATGGGGTGCACCAGTGTTGTTCGTAAAGAAGAAAGATAGTTTTCTCAGAATGTGCATTGACTATAGGCAGTTGAAAAAAGACACAATAAAGAATAAGTATCCCATCCGCATGATTGATGAATTGTTTGACCAACTTCAAGGTGCTAGTCGTTTCTCCAAAATAGACCTCAGATTAGGGTATTATCATCTTAGAGACAGAGATAGTGACATTTCGAAGACAGCCTTCAGAACTCGGTATGGTCATTATGAGTTTGTAGTTATGTCACTTGGACTAACAAATGCTCCTTCAACTTTCATGGATTTGACGAACAGAGTGTTTAAGAACTACTTGGACTTGTTCGTTATCGTCTTTATTGATGATATTCTCATTTACTCGAGGAATGATGAAGAACATGCTAGTCATTTGAGGTTGTTCTGAAAAGTCTCAAAGATCGCCAGTTATTTGCAAAATTTAACAAGTGTGAGTTTTGGTAACAATCAATTGTTTTCCTTGGGAATATTCTGTCTGGTGAAGGAATTCAAGTATATTTCCAAAAGATAAAAGCAGTGAAACAATGGACCAGACTTACCTCTGCTATAGATACTTATGTTTCTTTGGGTCTAGCGGGTTATTACAGATGGTTCGTGGAAGGATATTCATCCATAGCCTCACCATTGACTAGGTTGACTCATAAGATGGTCAAGTATCTATGGTCAACTATTGTGAGAAAAGCTTTGTAGAATTGAAAACTAGGTTAACTACAACTCCTGTTTTGACTCTACCAAAGGGTTCAGACGGCTATGTTATATATTGTGAAGCATCTAGAGTTGGCCTAGGTTGTGTGTTGATGCAGCGAGATAAGGTTATTACTTATGTTTCTAGACAACTTAAGGTGCACGACAAGAACAATATAACTCATGAACTCGAGCTTGCAGCAGTGGTGTTTGCACTCAAGATCTGGAGACACTACTCATATGGTGTTCACATAGATGTGTTCACTAACCATAAGAGCCCTCAATATATGTTCACCCAGAAAGAGTTGAATGTTCTCCAAAGGAGATGGCTTGAGTTCCTTAAAGATTATGATACGAGTGTGTATTATCATCCTGGTAAGGCGAATGTAGTAGCAGATTATCTACGGGTAGTGTAGCCCATGTTGAGGAAGAAAGTAAGAAACAAATGAATGATGTTCACAGGCTTGCTCACTTAGGAGTTCGCCTTATGATCATATCAGACAGTGGTGTAATAGTTTAGAATGGGGCAGAATCTTCATTAGTAGTGGAAGTTAAGGAAAAGTAAGATAGTGATCCCATCTTGCTTGAACTTAAGGGTGCAGTCCACACTCAGAGGGTGGAGGTTTTTTCCCAAGAGGGAGATGGTGTACTTCGCTACTAGGGTAGATGTGTGTTCCTGGTGTGGATGAGTTGAGATAACATATTCTTGCAGAATCCCATAAATCCGCATATTTTATTCATCCAGGAGCCACTAAGATGTACGCAATCTGTGGGAATTCTATTGGTGGAATGGAATGAAGAGGGATATAGCAGATTTTGTGAGTAAGTGCCCCAATTTCCATCAAGTGGAGGTAGAACATCAAAAACCAAGGGGTATGACTCAAGAGATCGACATTCCTAATTGGAAGTGGAAAGTGATGAATATGGATTTCATTACAGGGTTACCTCGTACTCATAGACAACATGACTTATATGGGTGACAGTTGACAGGATGACTAAGTCTTCTCGTTTTTTGGCAGTTAAGACTACAGATTTGGTAGAGGATTACGCCAAATTTTACATTAATGAGATAGTCAAGTTGAATAGGGTTCCTTTTTCTATCATCTCAGATAGAGGTCCTCAGTTTACCTCTCATTTCTAGAAGTTATTTCAAAAAGGTCTTGGTACGTTGGTTAACCTTAGCACAACATTCCATTCGCAGATGGATGGGCATGCAGAGCGTAGGTTCTGAACATACAGGACACGTGAGATCTTTTGTGATCGACTTCAAGGGTAGTTGGGATGATCAAATTGCTCTTATAGAATTCGCCTATAATAATAGCTATCATTCCAACATTCAGATGGCCCCTTATGAGGCAATATATGGGCAAGGTTCAGATCTCATATTGGTTGGTTTGAAGTAGGTGAAAAAGTCTTGATAGGATCAGATTTAGTCCATGATGCTATGGAAAAAGTGCAACTCATTAGAGATCGACTTAAGACATCCCAGAGTCACCAAAAGTCTTATGCAAATCTAAGGAGAAGGGAACTGGAGTTCCAAGTTGATGATTGGGTTTTCCTGAAAGCGTCACCTATGAAGAGGGTGATGAGATTTGGCAAGAAAGGGAAGTTCAGTACCAGATATGTAGGCCCTAAAAAGATTCTGAAAAGGATTGGTAAAGTAGCTTATGAGTTAGAGTTGCCAACAGAATTAGCAGCACTGCATCCTATTTTTCACATTTCTATTTTGAAGAAGTATGTGGGTGATCCCACATACATAGTGTTATTAGAGAGTGTGGCCGTGAAAGATAGTCTCGCGTATGAGAATGTACTAGTTGAGATTCTCGATCGTCAGGTTACAAGGTTGAGAAACAAAGAAGTCTCTTCAGTCAAGGTTTTGTGGAGGAGTCACTCTGTAGAGGGAGCTACTTGCGAAACAGAAGCAGCTATAATGTCCAAATATCCTCATCTCTTTCCTTCCAATTTCATTCCATCTTCAGGTAATGGTTCCTTTTCAGTTTTCAGTCATTCATACATAGATTCAGCCTTAGTATTATTTTCCTTCAGTTTGTACTTGCATTTTCAGCTTATTTGCATGTTCTTAGGACTCAGTTCAGTCAGAAATCAATTTCTTGTAATTAGTGGTAGGGATTGCAGCTCCTTCCTTCCATACTAAGCTAATTAGTCTTCATTCGAGGATGAATGGTCACAAGGGGGAGATAATTTACCACCCCGTATCCAAAACACACCAAAAATGTAGATTATCAAAAGTTGTAGGTGCCACCGACAGAAGCCAACTACGGACCGTCAGTCAACTTGCAGTCCGTCACTCAGCTCCATCAATGGGCCAGCCAACTTTCAGTCCATAGTCGTGAATGACGGTCGACTAGTACGGACCCTATAATCGACTTTCGATCTATCAGTCAACTCTGTCGATGGGCTAGTCGACTTTAAGTCCTCTATCGTGAACGACAGCCAACCAGTATGGACCGTCATTCAACTTAGGTCCGCCAGTCAACTCTATTAGTGATTCTCACAACTTTTAAGTCAGGGGTCTTTTGGTATTTTCCTTGTTTGTTTGGCCCCTAAGCTACGTTGTTTAGAGCCTAAATCATGAGGTTCTAGTCAGTTTAAGCCTATAAACATAACTAGAACTTACCTAAGTCAAGTCATTAATTAAAACATAGAAAATTAGAAGCAAGAGAGTAGAAAAAGGTCAAGAACCCTAGTTTAAGGACGCAACAAGATTCCATCAGTACCAACCCCGAAATCTAAGGATTTATCCGTGGAATTCGTCACCAGGTATGTAGGATCTCACTAGTTGGTTCCTTTCACCATTAGGTTCCTACTTTTCAGTCAGTTTCTTGATTCCCTTATTATGACTAGACCCAGGGTTTTTTAATGTTAGAATTGTTGCATTCTTAACTATTAGAATGATTTAAATCAGATTAGTACGTTAATATTCAATTTATTTCATAAATTCTAGAACTCTAGCTATATATTTCTTTAGTTCTTGAATTACACATGCTAGGTTAGATATTTTAGTTATTTCAAATATACATTCTCAGTATTTGAATGCATCATTAACAGATTAATTATTGCATTCTCAGTTTGTATGTTCAGTTTTGATTTATCCAGTTTTTACAAAAATTCAGTCATAATTAGTTAACCACTTAATTCATGGGAGTAGCATAATACTGAGTTGGACTAGGGTTCAGCATACGTAAATAGTCCCAGAACTACTAGCCACGTAAGTTGCAAGTCCCCTTTGTGGGCATCATTTTAGTGATCATGCCAGCATGCCTCTACACTTTTGGAAGGGTATATTGGGTCCTCTTGATGGGGCGTATACATCGGACTCCATATTTATCTCATGTGGTTTTATTGTCAATTATTAGTAGCTCCCACGGTTCAGTTAGACACTGATGCATTGACCATATTTACAGTTCAGTCACTATTCAGTTTCAGCATGTTATAAATTTGGTCATTGCATCTAGTTAGCTCAGCATTCTGTATATCATGTTTAGAATATTATACTTGCTTTGTGTTTGTTCATATGTGTATTACTTCAGCTTTATTCTATCCTTTATGCTCAGTATGTTTCAAGTCTTGACGCATATGTGAGCTACATCTTCTCATTATGTAGGTCCAGGTCCTCAGCATTTAAATCACGCTTAAATCGGATCACTATATCTAGTTCAGCAAACACAGTGGTGAGTCCTCATTCTCTGAGGACAATAGTCATGAGTTTCTTCTCAGTATTGTTAGTCCTTTAATTTCAGTTATGCTAGATCTAGTTGGGGCATGTCCCAACATTTCTAGTTAGTTAGAGGCTGTTTTCAGACATAGATAGATTCAACTTAGTATTGAGTTAATATCTTCTTTGCATTAAACTCATCAGTATTTCATATATCTCAGTTATGGTATATAGGTATTCCCCATCCTTTCATTTTATTTATTATTCAGCTTCTGCATCAGTTTATTATCATTGGTATGCTCATGATCATGCTAACAGGGTTATCTTGGGATCACTTGTGGTCCTAGGTCCCGTATCCACGTCTAGGGGGTAGCTCGGGGCATGACAATATGTCCTTAGAAGGTCACACAAAATTCACTCTTTGAAAACATGGCATATAATTTTTGTTTCCTTAGGATACCCGGAACAATGCAAAAGTGTTTTGTAAGCTCCTCATTACTCTTAGAGTAGATTAAAAAAATTACTTATAAACACAACCACAAAGGAATTCAGAATGGCTTGAAGACACCATTCTCAAACTCATAAAAGTCACCGATGTATTAGTTAATTCAAACAATATCACCAATAACTCATAATGTCCAAATTGAGTCCTGAATGTTGTCTTATGTATATCCTCAGGCTTAATCTGCAATTGATGGTACCATGATCTTAAGTCAATTTTTGAAAACACCAAAGCACCCGAAAACTAGTCAAATAGGTTATCTATGTGAGGTAAGCAAAACTTAATCCTGATAATTTCCTTATTCAATTGTTTGTAATCCATACACATTCTTACAGTGCCATCCTTTTTTGCAAACAAGATAGAAGCACCCCAATGAGATGCACTGGATGAACAGATGTCTTATCTAGAAGTTCTTCAAGCTAAGTTTTTAGTTCCTTCAACTCTATCGGAGCCATACAATAAAAAGAAATAGAGATTTGTCAAGTTGATGACTCTATATGTATGCAAAAATTAATATTCCTATCCGGGGGGAAAACCAAAAAGATACGTAGGAAATACCTCCTGAAATTCCAAAGCTACTGAGATTGACTCTAGAGTAGGAGACTCCGCACTAACATTCTGAAGATGAGCCAAGTATGTAAAATAATCCGTCCCCACTAGCCTTCTAACCCGAATTAAAGATATGATCTTTCTTGGCTTAGATTTGTACACACTTGATTTCCTCTCTAGTCTGTTCCTTCTCGAAATCTATAAAGTTACTATCTAAGGATTACAGTTTGACATAGCATGATAATAAGACAACCATGTCATACCTAAGATTACATAAAACCCAACATATTTGGTGTAACCAAATATACTTAAGTAAGAAGACTCGAAAACACCATAAATCATAAATGATACACATAGGAGGCTACTATAGACTCCATAACCAGAGTGGAAACATGATTGGAGCATCAAGAGTACTACGAATCGAATCGAGATCAAATAAAAATTTAATAGAGACATAAGAATATGTAGGTCCCGTATCAAATAAAATTGAAGACATCTGTCATGGACGAGAATAATGCATGTTCTCACTACATCAGGCTCCTTATCCTCACATCTCTCCAAGAAGGAGTAAAATTGAGTTTTATCCTTAAACCAAGCGACAACTCCAACTAGTTGTGCCACTCCCCTCAATGCATTACCATTATCACTGTGTCGACTATCCCCTAATTATTACTGCTCACACAAAGGGCATCTGTTGCCATTACCAACTCCACCCAGTGGACTAAACCTCTAGTTATATGTTGTTGCATCTGCTTACCTGTAGGTTTGAAAGGATATCTCCTCTTAAAGTTACCCAAGTTACCAAAATTAAAACATCCTTAATAATAGATAGAGTTTGGTAGAAGAATAAGAAGCTCTTTGGTCGCTAAGAGTTGAAGACTATTGAATGACCTTAGAATGTCCAATTGTAAAATTTTGCACGACTTACTAAACAAGACGAGACGAAGACACCTATTGTCTTAGACCTCTCGAATAAAAATCACAAAAATTATCCATACTTTTGTGTTTCTTCGTAAATACCTTAGCTTGTCTAACATGTCTAACCCCTTTCAACTTTTTCACATAGTTATTAACCTTATTAAAGTTCTTCCCTCCAAAATTCATATGCACACATAGGACTGGTAACTTAGTGTTCAAACCTTTTACATACATATGGATCCTTTCCTCATCAGTGCCCAAAGGTTGGGTAACTTAACGAGACAAAGCTTGGAACTTAGCCTCATCGGTTGTAACATGATGCCTACTCAAGTTCTAAAAACTCATAAATACTATAATCTCTATGAGTAAGAGGTACATATTTCTCAAAAAATAAGGTGTGAAATTGGGCCCATATTAGTTGAGGCAAAACTGACGAACAACACTCCACATGAGCCTTCACCACTGGTTAGCATCCCCTAATAGCTAAAAAGTAACAAACTCCACTCCATGTTGTTGAGGAATACCCAACTCATGCAACCTCTCATAACAAGCCAAGATAAACTCAAAGATATCATCATCACCAATACCGTGAAACAACAGAGTCTTCAGCTTTAGAAATTTGATCAACAATATATGCTCGATCCCGGTCATGGTAGGTCCTAGTAGCGGATAAAAGATCGTATCAGTACAAAAAGCTTCATCCATCTTAGGAATGGTGGTATTAAGGGGATGAGGGCACGTGGCCTGAGTAGCTGGCACAGTAAGAGTGGCTCTAATACCCGCTATCCCACTCAATAAGATCATCATCTGCTCAACAACCTCTAAAGTCATAGGGGGAAGACCTACGCCACCAACCTATGTTGCCATCTCGGGTTTCACACCATCCTCAACTTTACCTCCACATCCTCTTCAACACTATCCTGGAGTGTGGGAGGGTTGCTTGTCTCGTCCCAATCAATGCTTGAGCTTTACTTTTTGGCTAGTGTTGCTCTTTCTGCCTATCCCCTTCTTCTACCCTTGCCCCTTCCTCACCCTCGCACGGGTGGTTCCATAGTTGAAGTTGGTACCATTCTCTGTTACGTCTGGTGTCAATCATAAGCGCATAAAGAATGAAGGAAGGTATATACCAATTTAGATCACCTGAAACCAATTGGATACAAGCTATACCACGGAGGAAAAAAGATGATTTCCTAAAGCCATGTAGCTTCTTGAAGAAAAGTACATATGTCTCTGTATCATTCCATAAGAATCTACTAGGCCTGTTCCATTACAATGAACGAACCTAGGGACGTTGATACCAACTTTGTGACGATTCAACCCGATGTGAGAAGCACTCACACTAAACCCATGGTGGAAGAATAAAATATCAACTAACACACAATCAACTAAACAACTAAAACTAACAATTTTCAATAATTAAAACAGGTTTCATAACTAAATCCCATTATCATAAAATATTTGCTGAATAGCCCTAGAACCTGAAAGTTGTGTACAAAAAACATGTAACGACCTGTTTAGTCGTTTTGAGCAGCAGATTTTAATTCTGGAAAATTGGCTGAGGAAACGGACCCCACGACGGAACGTCACAGGCACGACGGACCGTCGCAGGGTCTCGTTTCAGCATACTTAGAAATTCTGAAATTGGGTACTGAAAATCGACTCTCTGTAATCTGTGACGGACCTGCAGGACGTGCCGTCACATCCACGACGAGCTGTCGTAAGCTCCCGTTGCAAAACACTTCAACTCTTGAGAAATTGGTACGGGAAACGAGTCTCTGACCGTCAGGACGGAGGTGCAGGACGGACCGTCACAGGTGTGACGGGCCGTCACAGTCCACCTGGACTTTGGGGAGGTTGCGACGACCATCGTGACGGACCGTCGCAGGCACGACGGACCGTCACAGGTTGCGCAAGTCCCAGGCAGAATCGGATTTCTTCACACGTTTTAAGGGAC
>NC_028642.1:39598869-39654245 GCF_001406875.1 Solanum pennellii | reverse complement strand
TTATTTAATGAGTTTAAGTCTTCCGCATTATTTTCTGTTGATATATGTTAAAATGATAAGGGTTAGATTGGTTGGTTCGCTCACATAGGAGGGAAATTGTGGGTGCCAGTCGCGGCCCCGATTTGGGTCGTGACAAAACATCTACATAGTGTAGAATACGTTATGCAACCCCAAACCAAAAGAAGTCTAAGTCCAAAAAATATATCAAATAGGATCCCAGAAGAAGCAACTCACCCTTGAATTCAAAAAATGTGAGATTCACAATTCACAAAAACAAATGGTTATTCGAACATTGACAATAACATCATATGAAATTAATAATATGTTAATCTGCCTAGGATTCATAAACACTTAATATGTGCTTTCCGAATATAGTTGAAATCTCACTAATGAGAAAATGTATGAAAGAATAATAACATTGGTATTTTAACTAATCCATATACGATAGAATTATAGAATATTTACATCATAGTCTTAATTCTAAAATTTGACATCGATGAGAAGTGATTTTAGAATTTAACGCCTTTTATTAGATAATTTTAGGATCTAACACCTTATGGTAAGTGATTTTTGAACGTCTTTTATTCATTAGTTATATGATTTAATACTTTCATATAAGTGATTATAAGAATAATTCATTTTGATTAATATTATAGAATATGAAGCATTTTGACAAGTAATTTTGATTAAACGTCTTCTAAGAATTGATTATAAAATTTAACAGTTCCTTTACAATCCAAATCATCGGATCGTGCGGGCACCTACTTTAACACCAAGATAGGAGAACTCTTACACACAAATCTAAACATGTAATGCGGATGTGAGCAAATATAAAGTAATTAGCATGTCGTAAACTTGATCAAAATAAGTGTTTTTGAGAAATACAAGAAGCTCTCTCAGGAACTAGTCTATATAGCTACAAGAGTTTACTAGAGACTAAAAGACTTAAAATAAAGGAAATATATCTCCCACCATAAGGAAAGAAAGGGAGAAGTTGTTGGAGATCATTTTCGTCTTCAATTAAGAAACATCACTAAAACTATAATCAGACTATGTCAAGTAGCATACCAAGAGTAGTACAATACAAAAGAACATGTATTGATACACATCATTAGTCAGTTTGAATCCACCACATAGTATCATGCAAATAATCAACGAAAACATAGAACTTGGAGATATAAGTGGGACATGATCCTTCCATCACCACCCTTACTACCAGTTGTACTACCCTTGAATTCATACGATCTGTCTCAAGTTATCACACTTCCTTTCGTTGTCAATTTCTCCACCTAGGCTATTCTGGCATCACACTAGATCATAACCCAATTGTTCTATTACATAGACTTTCTGAACCACTCATTCTAACCATACCAGAACTCCTCTATTATTTCCATACCCAAATTCAAGTCCGCTTCTAACTCTGTTGATTGATTCACTACTATTCCTCAAGCTCTCATGACCAATTCAGTAAATTATCTACGAGACTCTTACTAAACCACAATGATTCAAATCCCTCTAATTGGACTATCCAAACTGACAAGCTAGGGAATAAGCAAAACTCCTAATCAACATTTCAATTTAACAACCATCAAAGATTTGTCAAAAAATCATAACAATAACCATACCTGATTCATTACACCTTTCAAGTAACCCAGACCACCAAGACCCTATGATATTATCAACAATGTTTGACATGCAACCTCTGTATACATAAAAACATCCCAACATTAAAGCACAAATTTCAGTCAGACATGAACCAACATGTAACAATAACATTACATAAAATTTTGGTCAGTCATGAACCAACATGTAACAATCACATTACGTAAAATTAAAATCGGTTCACTCATAGAACAAAGGCACAACAATCACACGTACCTAAAATGATACCCAAGACAACCGTTAGTAATTTGTACCGATGTGGTACTCGGAGCTGATAAATATCTTGTATAAGGTGTGGTACCTGAGCCAATTGATAATATGAACCAAACGTGATACCCGAGACAACAACATCACATATCACCATCACAATCGCAATGAATAACAACCATACTTGTTTACCCAAGTACATGCATTCATGCGACTGACAATAATTAAAATTTCAGTTTATACTCCTTCCATTTCCTTAACCATTTGTTTTACACATAATACTAATGAAGTAGTTTGCAAGTACATGTAACATACGGAAACCAACAAGTATCACCTAAATGATTCTTCCTAGACTATTTTTTTTGCTTATAACCTAATTCCCACAGATTACCATCCCGAGGATAACACCTAACAACTATCATAAGGTTAATATCAGTAAATTAAGTACCTTACCATCCTAAACAACAACAAAAAAACATTCATCCGTCTAGACTCTGTGCTAGAAGACTTAAATATGCAATCTCTCAACAATTTACAAGGTATGATGTAATTAAAGACAAGTCTAACTAGTCAGTTAAGCCTAGCCTACATAGATGTGAAGCAACCGTCAAACAACACTAAATACAAATTTCTAGCTCCGTGGGGGTGATTCCAGACAGACATAGATTGCAATCCCATGGATTTTGACACTCTTCGCGCTGAAATTCCTCCCTCCATTGTTCCCAAGCTTGTAGAAGCTTTAAGAGGTTTTTGAAGTAATCTTTATCTATTTTACCAATAAAAAGTCAGAGGATAAGTACAAGAGATTGTGTTTTCTAGGGCCTGATTCTGCCAACGACGACACCGTAGCGAGAAGATTCCCGCTATGATGGGCTGACTTCAGCCCAAATCAAATTCAAATTCTAAAATTTTCATCGTGTTAGTTGACCCCAATTTAATTTGGCAACATAGTTTAAAAAAATTATCGTCCCATACGAACTGTCATTTGAAAAACGACAAAATAGGTCGTTATAATTTTCTTACCGGTGATCTCAAAATTTAATGTCTTATGAACAATGATTTTAGTTTAACGCTTTATGATAATTGTTTCTTTTTTCAATTAACTTTCAAAAAATTTGATCTACTTTGAAAATCAAAAGATTTGGATTTATTTATAGCGATAATTTAAAGAATTAAATTTCGGTGAACAAAGAACAAATATAGACGTTTGAATATACATTACTTATTTGTGCTATGTAAGGATTTATTTTGATCATTTTACTTTTGTGACAGTATAATTAATTCTCAATCCTTTTAATTTGGCGATATATTTACTTTGATATGACGTATTTTAAAAAGATATATCATTTTGGTACAAACAGAAAGTAATTCTTTTTCTTAAATTTGAAGATCTCTCACAAATTAATTTTTTGTTTTTTTCTTTTTGAATAATAATGTTTGGCTGATGGATGAAGTGAACAATTAGTTCATGCAATTCTGATGGCCTACTCAACTATTAACCCTTTATTACATAAAAAGTTACCGTGAAGCAGTATCATTTTTCATTTTTAGTTAGATATCTCAATTTGAAAATGAAATCCATTACTCGTGTTTCAGAACTAGCAAAAAAGTCAAGCCTTAGAAATCTTTTTTAGTCATTTAATCTGAAAAACTAATATTGTAGAGCGAGTGAAAACAGAAAAAATGAACACGTAATTGATATTTAAATTCTAAATAAAATTGTAAATATCATTTGCTTATTCGAGATTCACTAGCACAGTCAATCTAGATTAACATCACACATAACTTATTGGGAAAAGGGTCAAAACTACCCTTGAACAATAGGAAAGGGTCTAAAAATACCCTCCATCCATATTTTGGTCTTAAAATACCCTTTCATTCACCTTTTTTGCTCACATATACCCTTTCATTCACCTTTTTGGCTCACTTATACCCTTTCATTCAGCTTTTTGACTAACTTTATACCTTTATAACTGATAACCAATTTTTAATTTTATTTTTTTATAAAAATATTTATTATTTGTCATTTTCTTCATAGATAAAATAAAAATCTCAACTCTATTAATTTTTCCCACAATCTATTTAAATAAAAAATATATATACCTCTTCAAGATCCCAATTTTTTAAGAAAAATATCTATTACTTTTTGTATTTTCTCTTATTTATTTATTTATTTATTAAAAAAAGCTTATTTTAAATAATTAATATATCATACAAATATTAATAGTGCCACAATATCTATCTTCCTTTTTTTTAGAATAAATAAATAGAAAAAATTATTAACTTAATTTTTTTGATAATCTGTGATATAAATAAAATCTGACCAAAAACAAAACTTTTTTAAAGAAAAAGTTCCACAAACAATTTTGTTTAAAAGATTAACTTATTAAAAACAAATTTAAAAAAAGAAGATGGATGTTCGTAACAATAGGGAAATTTAAGTAGGGAAATAGAGAAAAATGTGTATAATGTATTTCTAGATAAAATAATATATTGTTATGAGTATGAAATAATAATTTTTTTTATAAAATATTAATCATTTATATCATGTTTTGATTTAATTAATTAAATATTAGCCGTTAATTTTTTCGATTGTCATGAATCTACAATTCAAATAAAAATTGAGGAAATAAAGAGGAGTTAGATCCAAAAATAAATAAATAATAAAAAAATTATAATATTTTTTTAATAAAAAAATTAGGGTCTTGAAGAAGTATATTGTTTTGGTGTGGATAAATAATGATAAATAATCTAATTAAGGTGGGCTCTTTATATTATCTAATAGGAGAATAAATATTTTTTTAAAAATAAAGAATAAAGAGAGAATTGTTAATTTCAAGGGTATAAATGAGCCAAAAAGGTGAATGAAAGGGTATTTTTAGACCAAAAGATGAATGGAGGGTTATTTTAGACTTTTTCCTATAGTTCAAGCGTATTAAAAGAAGACACTTTTAAAAAAAAAAAAATAATGTCAAGAGATTTGAATTCACGATATTCGACTAAAGAATTCACTTATTTTAGGACTCCCAGCCCACCCTACATTTCATGAATCGTGAATTCAACTTTATCAAAAACTTGTTAATGGGTTGCAAACTCGTTAATTCAATTTTTAAAATTTAATTTAAGAAACAAAAAATTATTTTTTTATTTTTCATTTTGGAAAGTCACTAGTTAATTGACATTGTAAACAAATGTGTGTGTACGAGATTTTTTTTGGCAACTGTGAATACTTCTTTTGTCCACTATTGTTTGTCATGATTTCTATTTTTAGAGTTAATTAAACTATAAGAACTTTGACTAACATTTTAAGATGTATTTTCTAATCATATTAATATGCAAAAAATTGCAATTTTTAATATTTGTCATATAGTTTTTGAATATCTAAATTTATTGTTTAAAATATTGAATTAATGTAATGTAATTTAACTTTGAAAATTAGTCAAATTGACTTTCAAAAAGTACAATATGACAAATAAAAATGAACGGAGGGAGTAAGTACATAGTGGTGTATGTAAGCAAAAGTTCTCTGCCCTTTGAACTGTTAGACCCGATTAATAGCAAAGATATTTATTTATTTATTTAAAAATTAGTGCGGATCAGTGTTTTCAAAAACGATTTTGAGGCGAGTCTCGGGGCAGGGCGTACCAAAAACGCTCCGAGGCGTAAATAAAAAATATAGATCCATAAGGCATAAGTCCTAAAATTTGAGTCGTAAACCTTGAGCATAAAAACGTAAGTCCTTGGCGTAAAAAACATAGGCCCGAGCATTTTTATTTTGTTTTTAAACCTTTTTTGCTTCAAGTCATAATTTTTTATTATTGATCTAACGATATTTATCAAATAGTAACTATAATACTTTTTTTTTCTTCATCATTAATTATCTATGTTTATCTCAAATAAAAATCATAATATAATTTCTATATATTATAGGTTACTTATAAAAACTTATGTGCAAAATTAGCTTATTTTTTTAGTAATAAAATTATAAAATTGAATATATGAGACTACACCCCGTAAAACTATGAGACTTACGCCCTGTGTCTCGGGGCTTACGACTCGCCCTGTACAATATAAAATATTTCGCCTCATGCTCTAGCCTTTTAAAACACAGGTGTGGATCATACATACTAGGAGAGTTCTGTCAATAATAGTGATTACATTGAGGTTTTCAAACCCATTCAGAATATCACACGCAACTGTAGTGATTAACTTAGTAGTTATTTCTTCATTTTTAATCAGAGGGGATCCATGTATATATTTAGGTGCATCCTTTAATAGAGGCAGAGTCAGAATTTCATATCCGTGGATTCTAAATTTTAAAAAAGAACAACGAGTTTAACCTAAAATAACAACCATCAAATTTTGAACATTTTTAATATCATCTTCAATATTGTTCTAAGTGAGGTTAAAATTATCAAATTCACCATTAATATTTGGGATAATGCACAGTACCCCCTCAACCTATGCCTGAAATTCCAGAGACACGCTTATACTATACTAAGCTCCTATTAACCCCCGGAACTTATTTATTAATAATTTTCTACCCCTTTTTCGCCTACGTGACACTATTTTGTGGGTCCAACGCTGGTTGATTTTTTTTTCAAATTAGTGTCACATAGGCCCAAAAGGGTAGAAAATTACTTATAAAATAAGTTCAGGGGGGTAATAGGACTTTAGTATAGTATAAGTGTGTCTCTGGAATTTCGGGCATAGGTTGAGGGGGTACTTGTGCATTTTCTTTTTTATTTTGACAACTAAAATAAAAAATTTTACTAGTTTCATATCACCTTGAACCATTACTGCCTGCCACCAAAAGTTTAAATTATTTTAATATAATAAATTATCGATATATGGGATGACCCTAGAATCTAAAATTAGAAGTCAATTTTAAATAAATAATCATATCGTATAAAAGTAAACAAATAAAAAAATGAAAAGAGAAAGAAAGAGTACATACACGAGGTCAGATTTTGAATGGTAGCAATCATATCAATAATAAATTTTAGAACGCTAAAATCTAAAAAATAGATTTGAGCTAAACTTTTCTGAATGTTTTAGTAGAAATCAATAGTCAGATATTGTTTTAGAGTACAACACAATTTGATGTATTTTTCTTAAAAAGATCATTGACAATCTGATGTATTTTTCTTATCCGCATAGAAGATATACTCATTTAATTACCCTATTAAAATTGAGGATCTTCTCGACTAGCAAGTTATTTGTTGGGTTCATCAAAATGATGAGAAATTTCATGTTTGTAATACTAATTCGTCAAAGTTGTCCACTTTTTACAACAATATCTTTAGAGGATGCTAATGTTTTTGATAGTCATTTTTTTGCCCCTTCTTAATAAGCTCTAATTCTCCATCAATGGTCAGTTTTTAGTTAATATTATTTATTTTTGGATAAAAAATAATAAAACACCAGTAAAATAAATCTATTTTATTCTTTATTTTTAGCAAGAAATCAATTTTATTTTGAACTTCTAAAAATGTTAAATATTCTCATTTGCGTCAACTTACGTAGCGAAAAGATATTAATGGGAAATTGATCGTTAATTCTTAATATAAATAATTAAATATGTGATTAAGTGCATCAGTTAACACTCTTGTAGTGTACTATGAGGATGTTCAAATGATCTTTGTGGGTATATTAGGAGCGACAAGACTAGAAACAATCTTACAAAGATGAGAGTAGCGAGACTGAGATGATTTGGACATATAAAAAGGAGTTGTGTTGACGCTTTAATGAGGAGATGCAAGAGAGTGGTCTAGGGTACAGAGAGGTGAGAGGGGTAGAGGTAGGCCAAAAATTATTAGGGAGAGGCGATCATACATGACATGACACAACTTCATATTATCGAGGACATGACTCTAGATATGAAGAAGTGAAGGTCACATAATGTTACTAGGAATAGAGTGTTGTCTTGCATTGTGAAGTTTTTGCATAGTACTGATCGTACCCTCGTAGTTCTTGTCATATGTTGTATATTATGTTTTGTTTATCACACTATTTTACTGTTGTTAATGTTTTTTTCTTGTAGATTTTAATACTGTTTTTTTTTTTAAATTACATATTATATTTTTTCATTATTTTCATCTTCTTGTACTTGACTTTGATGAACTTGAGCAGATGAATTTTCGAAAACATTCTCTCTAACTTTACGAAGTTGTGATAACATTTGCGTTTACTCTACTCTTCTAGACCTCAATACTTACAAAAAATTTATGAAATATGTTGTTATTGTTGCAACCTAGATCGAAGTATGATATTGTATTAAATTCAACTTTTTAAAAATTAAAATATCTATTTTTTCAAACAATAAAAAATTCATATACATGTCAGTCTCAAGTAAACAAATGCTAAAGATTAAACATGTTTATCATCTAAACAATTTTGTGTTTACACTCGATCTTTATCGATATTAATGTTGGTATTAAACATAAAATCAGAAATCCAAAGTAGGTATTAACCTTACTTTTTAAGCCTAAAATAGATCACTTTTATGTTATTGTCAAACACTTCTAAAATATTTTTTTAAAATAAAAAAACCTTAAAAACCAGAAACACCTTTAAAAAAAAAATGTTCAGTGTGTTCTTTTGAATTTTAATTGGATTTCTGTAGAATTGGCCAAAAGATTCTTTTTCATCACTGTCTTCCTTTTTCATTCGGAAAAAGATTTGGGGTATTTAATTTTACTTTACTGTTTTTGCTTTTTCGAGGGGTTGGGGTTGTTGCAGAGCCTAAACCTCTACATATTCTCTATATCACTCTCCTCTTCTTCACTAATGAACACTCAAAAGCTGCTGGCAAACATCCTCTTCAAAGTTCTTGCAATTCAACTCTAGCCAGTGAGTTTTCCTGTCTATCTCTGTGTTTGTTTTTTCTGAATATTACTGCTTTATGCATTTTTTATGAAATGGGTGTTTAAAGTTTTTGATTGTATGTTGTTTTACTTACAAAATCTTGCCTTTTTTTCTTTCTAATTCGATATGTGTATTTCTGTTGGTTATGGGTTTTTCTTTGTGTTCCTTTGAAATGGTATTAAGTGTGTAAAAAATAGGCTGCTTTAACCCTGTTATGTCACATGGTTGTCATTTTCTTGGGAAGGTTTCTGTTTCATCTTTGTTACTTTGTTGGTGTCTTTATGTTTGTTTGTTTCAATGATAATGTGGATAACAAATCAATGGAGTTAGCTGACTGTTTCTGTGCTTCTTTTTCATAAAGATCATTCTTTAATGCTTTTTTAAAATGAGTTTTTCCATGGGGGTTTAAATCTTTGATTGCATGTTCTTTTACTTACAAAGTCTTGTTTTTGTTTTCCTTCTGATTTGATATGTGTACTCTTAGATTTTGGTTTTTCTTTAAAATGGTACAGAAGGTATAGTTTCCTTGGGAGGGTTTTGTTTTTTCTCTTTGTTACTTTGTTGGTGTCTTTATGTTGGTCTGGTCCTATGTTAATGTAGATAACAAATCAATGGATCCAGCTGACTATTCCTGTGTTTGTTTTTCATAAAGATCACTCTTTTATGCATTATTTTGAAATGGTTGTTTTCATGAAGGTTAAATCTTTTGATTAATGTGCTGAACTTACAAAACTTATTTTTTATTTCTGGTTTGATTTGTATTGGCTTCTCTTTGTGTTTCTTTGAAATCGTAAAACGGGTGTGTGGATACAATAGGATGTTTTTATGTATGATCACCTGGTTGTCATTTTCTTGGAGCGTTTGTTGTTTCATTTTATTACTTCTGTTGATGTCTTTATTTTGTTTGGTCTAAATGTTAATGTAGATAAAAACCAATGGAGCCAACTGATGTTGCAGTCTCTGAAGACCAACAGCTCTCCGCTGACCCTCTACCTTTTGCTAGAAGGTTGGCTTCTTACGTCTGTTTTCTCTTTTAACAGAGTTTAGGTAAAAAAGAATTGATTGAAACAACGAACTTTTGTAATATACATTCTCTATCTATGATTTTGTTATGTAGTTATCAGTTGGAAGCCCTAGAGACTGCATTAAAGCAGAACACAATTGTTTACTTGGAGACTGGTTCTGGAAAGACCTTGATTGCAATTATGCTTCTTAGAAGCTATGCTTACCTTCTTCGAAAGCCATCTCCGTACATAGCTGTTTTCTTGGTCCCGACTGTTGTTCTAGTGACTCAGGTAGTACATCTAGCTTCTCAATCTAGTCCCTTAAAATTCATCATCTTAATGGGTATATTTTTAGGAATGGATGTATCCACTACTTTCTCTCCCGTCTAAAGATTGAAGAACTATTTTTTTCCCATTAGTTTTCTCATGTTCTGCAGTTTGTTTGACTGTTTCAGTTTGCTTGGTTTAAGGTCCAAAACTATCTATTTGACTTGACATAATGTTGTTGATCTTGTGGTTTGATAATTACAAGCAAGGAGATTCTCTCATGATGCATACAGACTTAAAAGTGGGCAAGTATTGGGGAGAAATGGGTGTTGATTATTGGGATGCTGCTACATGGCAACGCCAAGTGGACGCCCATGAGGTGTGTATGAACTATATTTTATCTTCAGTGATAGATTATTAACTGTTGCTTGAGTTGGCATTGAATATGGCTACAATGTTTTCAAAAGGATTCTGATCCTAAAGTTACTTCACAACTATATGGGAATAAAATGTAAGTGACTGTTTATTAACGGGACATGGAGTATATGCTTCTATGCTAAAGTAAGGCCCGCATCTTCATAAAAATACCCACAGCTGAAGGGTCAAACCCACTACAACCTATCTTTAGACCTTGAGGGGTTGTTTGGTTGGTGAGATAAGCGATAACAATCCCGGGAAACAATTCGGGATTATTTTATCCCATGTTTGATTATGAGTATCAATTAGTCTCAGAATACATTTTGTAATAAAATGGTGGGACAGCTAATCCCATGGGATATCGTTGTCTATCTCCTTACGGTAACCATTAGAGATCAAATTTTTTGTACAGATTAGTTAATTAAAAGAAATGGTTGTGAAAGCTTTAAAAGAGTTTAGCTGCCCATATTTGCGATTGAATTTGTGAGTTTTAGGTTGTCTAGTGACTGGTATTGGAATCTCGTGGAATAGTAATGTGCTCTCCAAGGGAAGTCTTAAATGAGCTGCTGTTGTTTGCCTTGAGATCCTTTTTTGGGCAGGCTCTCTTCGAATATATTAGATCTGTCATTCATCATTTATATGCTAGGAAATAAGTTAGGCATTGTATTATATATTACTTGGATGCATCATAAGTAATCATCCCAGGGTTTCGTCTTTCAGGTACTGGTTATGACTCCAGCAATACTACTTGCTGCTTTGAGGCATAGCTTTATACAAATAAACATGATTAAAGTTATAATATTTGATGAGTGCCATAATGCACGAGGCAAACACCCCTATGCAAGCATAATGATGGTATGTTGTTTGTGCTACGATTGAATTTTCTGTACAACAGTTTGTGCTAATTGTTGATTATATTTTCTAAAGTGCAGTTTCTTTACCTGGACAATGCTTTTATGTAATACGTGTCACTCTCTTGGTTCCAAAATACTTGACCCACTTTGGTTATCACGTATCCAAAGTAAATTGTTTGAATAGATTATTATTAAGGAGTTCAGTAAATAAGGGCCTTTGCTGAAATGAGTTGATAAATTGTCAAATAATACTTTTGTATGTTTGAGTTATCAACTGGAAAGTCTTTACATGCTAGAAAAGAGAACTTGTAAAAACTTATAATGTAAACAATTAGCAAAAACTGTCATCCAGGTTTGTTTCTTTAATAGCTGATTATATTAGACTTTTAACTCTTCTAGAAAATCCACATACTTTCCTATTGCAGTAGAATACTGAGCGTTGGAGACGTCTTATTTTGCATGAGATATCCTATTGCATGAAGGTGCTATGTGTTACAGTCATTTTTGTCTCTTTAGGTTGTGTATCACATCTCACACTGGATGATGACATGAGTTGTTATTACGTGGTTTTCGTCATTACTTACCTCATGAGATAAGTTGTGGTGTTGAGAGGACCAAGGCTCATTCTCTTGTCGTGGTACCAAAGTTAGGCACATTCATATTCCTTGTTTATCCAAATGCTAAGTTCCATATAATGTTGACAGCACTCTAATTATCTAGGCCAGGGTGTGATCAGGGAGGGGTGCCACATTGCTTAAGAGCATGTATTATAGTCTCCTGTTATTGTCTTGGGCAATGTCCACATCCTGAGCTAATCCTGCTTGAACACGACTTATTATGGTGCTTGAACAATTCATGTCTTAGAGGATTAATTTTCTTTCAGGAATTTTATCATTGCCAGTTAACCCGTCAGAGCTTACAACTTCCAAGAGTATTTGGGATGACTGCTTCCCCTATAAAGTCTAAAGGTTTGCGGGATTTGATCTTATAACTTTGGACATCTTTTGAGATGTTTCTACATCATACTGTTAAAGAACTGGTTATCTCACTTTCTCTGGATTTTCATGTTTTATACTTTTTGTGCAGGTTCTAGCACGGCAGATTGTTATTGGCAAAAGATTCGTGATCTTGAGAATCTTATGAATTCCAAGGTTTTCTCACATTTATCTAGTTTTGTCTTGTACTCTGATTGAATGTAGTTCAGAGAAGAGACTGCGAATATTAAAATTTAGCTTTTGGATGTTTTTCATCAAAACATTGCATGATTGACTTCAGTTTCTTGCTTAGAGTTGCACTAAGCAGAAACTGTGCTTATAAGCAGATGAAGATCATAAGCACACATTTAGATGTATATTTGGTTCCTCTAATTGTGATCTGCCTTTGCAAATGAAGGTATACACGTGTGGCAGTGAATCTGTTCTGGCGGAGTATATCCCATTCTCTAATCCGAAGTTGAAGATATACAAACATGTGGATATTCCTTGCACATTGTTTCTTAGTGTAGCTCATGACCTGGAACAGTTGAAAGAAATGGTAAGCAACAATTCTTTAGCCAATGGATTGTCTTTCTACTTCGCATAACGTTCATGCAAATCTTCCGTCCCTCTCTGAAGATATCTTCCCTTGTATCAATTATTAGTTAGATTTTGGTGCCTCTTTCCTCTGTAGTAGTTGTGTGCAAGCAGAAAACGGGAAGTGCCTTGAATGATTACTGAGACTACTAGCTAAACCTTAATTTATCCTTATAGTAGCGATTGGAGCAATTATGTTGGCTTGTTCAACATGTGGGTCAGACATTTTTGCTCTTCCCATTTTAGTTGCTTTAACTTTTCTTATCATTGCAGCATGATTGTTCAATTTCAAAGTCAAACCTGTCCTTTATGAGTGCTGGAACTGCAAGAAGACGTTTGTCAAAACTTTATTCGGCTTTCTTATTTTGTTTGAGTGAGATGGGTGCTTGGCTGGCTTTCAAGGTAAATGTTGTTCCTTGTTGGAGCCAAAATAATTAAATAAACATTTTAGCCTTGATCATTTTCCTAACATGAGAGTTCATTTTGAATCAGGCTACTGAGTTCTTGTCCCGTGAAGAAGTTGATTTCCTTTCATGGGGAGAGTTAGATGTATGTGCTCAAACTATTGTTAGAGATTTCAGTTGGGGTGCATCTAAGATTTTTTCGGCTCGCTTACCTTCTGGTATCATAGTTACAACATCCATTTTCTTTTCTTCCTGAACTGTAAGATTCTCGTTTGATTTCTTTCTGCTATCTGTGTCTTACTCACTCTCTCTTCCCTGTAAACGTAGGGCCACATTGGTCAATTGGTGGTGATATTCAGGCAAATGTGGATGCTGGATATTTGTCATCCAAAGTTACTTGTCTTCTAGAGTCTCTTCTTGAGTACAGGTGAGAGCGGTTGAATATTGAATCTACTAATTAGTCAAAAGATTTAATGTCAGATCAATCTGTTGGAAGTTTGGAGAAAAGATGGGAAAAAAAGAAGTGGTTGGTTAGATTCTCTTAACATTTTGCGTCTGCGAGAGACTCTTTCGAAAGAAAAGTGCTTAGTTTCGTTGGAACAACCAATGCAAATATCATATTGACTTTCTCTCGCCCTACTTCTAAAGATGGGGATAAAGAGTAAAAGCCCCCTTAGCTCTGCCAGGCACTGGACAGGGGTTAGCTCTGTAAATGTGTAGATCCAAGTGGAGACCTTCCATTGATCTAGGGAGCCTGGTGTAGTTTCTTTCCCCAAGAACTCTTTTTCAATCCATATGGCCAAAAAAGGCTATCTACCCCCATTCTACTAGCAAACCCTTTCTTTTAGTTGGGTAAGGACTCTCGGTTAGCCCTTTTTTTGTTCTTTGGTCATTTCCAGTAACCTGGTAGATCTACTGAACCTTTTCCAGAAGGGAGTTTCGAAGGGCTGCGGAACTGGTAACCTTAGCCCAGAACTCGATCTACGGCCCCCTCAAGGTTAGGGGCACTCAAAAGCGAAGGAAGGTTGTCTTTTTGTTTCCCTGGCCAAAATGGACATGCTTTTCTTTCGCAGATTCTGAGGAAGCACGTGTAGAATTATATGTGATTTGGTGTTGATGCAATTAAACATTTGTAAGATCTTACAGTTCCTTTGTATTGTTCTTGAGAATACTTTGGATTCATGAATAAATATGAACTTCCCCTGGTATTTAATATGGACAGCTTCTGAGATTATCCATTCTGTTGTAGGGAAATAGGATTAGATATTTAGTGATTACCGACAAACAATCTTTTCATTGGTAACAGGGACCAGAAGGATTTGAGATGCATCATATTTGTTGAGAGAATTATTACAGCCATTGTTCTTCGGTCTCTATTGAATGAGTTGCTTCCGGAACTATGTGGTTGGAGAACTGAGTACACAGCAGGACATATTTCTGTGGTCCAGTCACAGAGTAGGAAATTACAAAACAAAATTGTTGAAGAATTTCGCAAGGGGTTGGTAAGTTAATCTTTTTTTTTTTTTTTTGCTTTCTAGATAGATTTTGAAGTTTGAAAAAGTCTGATATCCATGCAAACACTGCAGGTGAACATTATTGTAGCAACATCTATTCTTGAAGAGGGCTTGGATGTTCAAAGTTGCAACCTTGTCATTCGATTTGATCCCTCAGCTACTGTTTGTAGCTTTATACAGTCACGTGGACGAGCTCGAATGCAAAACTCTGACTTTCTTCTGATGGTCAGAAGGTATGTTTTGTCAATATATTCTAATTGATACTATGAATGTATTCAGAGTTCTGACATTATTATTTTTTTGGTGTATTATTTACTGAAACATTCTATTTCTTCTGTTGTCTGTACTACTGTTATACAAAGATAAAATGAATTATTTAAAAGAATCTAATAAACAATTACTTTAGCTCTTCACATTTTGTGCAATTACCAATGATAAATTTGGAAGATTTGATTATAACAGTGGACTGATTGTTCTCATTTTGACTCAAATTCTAGTGGGGATGATTCGACCCTCACTCGCATGCACAACTATATGGCTAGTGGAGAGATAATGCGACAAGAATCATTACGTCATGCTTCTATTCCATGTTCACCTCTAGATGATGAATTGTATGATGAGCCTTGCTACAAAGTTGAAAGCACAGGAGCAATTGTCACCCTCAGTTCTAGCGTGTCATTGTTATACTTATATTGCTCAAGGCTACCATCTGATGGGTTTGTACTGCATACTTCTTGCTATGTGTTAAGGATTCTGGTATCCTTGAGTACTTCATGTGTTAAATATTGTCTTATTGTCTGACATTCAATTCAATTGTAGGTACTTTAAACCCAATCCTAGGTGTGTGATTGATAAGGAAACAGGAACCTGCACGCTGCAACTTCCCAAAAGTTGCCCTTTGCAAAGAATTATTAGTGTACAGGGGAATAGCAAAATATCAAAGCAACTTGCATGCCTGGAGGCTTGTAAAGAACTTCATCGTGTGGGTGCCTTGACTGACAATCTTGTTCCTGATATCATGGAAGAAGAAACCATCAACAAAGAATTGGGTAAAATACTTTTCATCTAATGTGGTTTTTTTTTGGATTGTGGTGCTTGACTAAATCTATTATATTGTGCAGAATGTCAAATCCATACTGTTGAAGAATCAAAATACTTTCCACCAGAATTGGTTAGTCATTGTGGCAATGATTCAGAAGCAGTGTACTACTGCTACCTAGTTGAGTTGCAACATGACGCTTGCAACGATTTCCAGCTTCATGGAATTATACTTGCTGTTAGGACAAGGCTTAAGTTTGATGATGAAATAATGGCATTTGACTTGGACATAGATAGGAGGGGACGCTTACAAGTTCAACTTAATTATCACAACGTTGTTACACTTACTTCTGAAGAGGTGACTAATTTTGATGGATTTTATCATCTCTTTACTCGTTACCTGTGAAAATGATTGCTGATACTTTTAATATCCATCTCTTTTTCTCCAGATTCAACGGTGTCGGAGGTTTCAATCCAGCATCTTCAGAATTCTTCTTGACCGTGATCTGAGTAAACTGCAGGGCGCTTTGGCTGCAGTTCAATCGCCTATTGGTTCTGCAGTTTCTGATTATCTTTTGCTCCCATCTTTGGGTACTACCCCTGAAATAAATTGGAAATGCGTGAATTCTTTACTGTTTCCGTCTCAAGTTCTTGGGGCTAAGCATATGGATTGCTGTTCTACACAAGGTCGCAAACGCAGTGTTAGCACCAAAACTGGGGTGGTATGTAGCTGCATGTTGGAGAACTCATTGGTCTTTACTCCTCATAATGGCCATATATACTGCATTACTGGTTTTTTGGATAATTTGGATTGCAACTCATTGTTGGATACGAGAACTGGAGAACCCATTACCTACATAGAATACTACAAAAAGCGGTTTGTACAATTAGCTTCTGATTTCCTGGTGCGCCTTTTCCATATTTCATCTTTTGGTTTCAAAATATTAAGTAAGATGCGGTTTACAGACGTGGGATTAACATATGCTTTGAAGAAGAACCGCTTCTTAGGGGAAAACATATTTGTAAGGTGCACAATTACCTTCAAAGATGCAGAATACAGAAGGCTAAAGGTTTGATCATATGGTTCTCCTTTTGTTATAATGCTTATGTATGATCTCTTATCTTTGGCCTCCTTCGCAGATTCAACTGATTCATCTGTTGAGTTGCCTCCTGAACTTTGTTCCCTCATCATGTCACCCGTCTCTATTTCTACCCTTAATACCTATTCATATGTTCCTTCGATCATGCATCGGATTGAGTCCTTGGTTATGGCCTCAAACTTGAAAAGAATGCATTTGGATCACTGCACACTAGATATTTTTATTCCGACCATTAAGGTATGTGCTGCTATGATATCATCTCAGATCTTTGCTGTAATTAAATCGGTCTCTTTTAAGCTGTGAGCTTCATACATACTCCCGTGCTCACAACTTACTCCTTGTTTTATTATTTTAGGTTTTGGAAGCAATGACAACAAAGAAATGCCTCGAGAAGTTTCATCTGGAGTCACTTGAGACACTTGGAGACTCTTTTCTCAAATATGCTTCCAGTATACAGCTATTTAAGACTTACGAAAATCATCATGAGGGTCTTCTCACCATTAAGAAAAACAAAATCATTTCCAATGATGCACTATGTAGGCTTGGATGTGCTCGTAAAATACCGGTAGATATTCCTGTGTAATCAACTCCATGTCTCTATTAATCATTGAAGACTTATTGTTTTTTTCTTTCTGATATGTCTCATCAATGCTTAAGACAATCAGGGGATATTTGCTTGTACACTTTGATTAAGGATTTGATATTGACTGTTAATTATACATGTCCCCGAAAAGTTGTCAACTCTTGCATTATAAACATTCTTTACTTCCCTTCCTTGCCCACCCAGGGGAAATTTGCTTGTACACTTTGATCAAGGATTCGATATTGGCTGTTAATTATGCCTGCTACCTAAAAGTTTTCTACTCTTGCATTTAAACACTCTCTACTTCCTGTCCTTGCCCCCACAACTGTTTACTGTTTGTTAAATTTTATTTTTTTTGAGAATTTGTTTGTTATAGTAGAAATTAGTTGTTATTTATATTTGTAAAACAAGCATATTTTGTCACTGCATCAAATTGGAGTACATTTATTTAAGGACATGGCAATTTTGAGGGATTGCTTTTGGATACTTGTATAAGTAAATATCCCAGTGGATTCATAAAGAGTTCCTACAGTTCCTTAATATTTTATTGGTCTTAACTGCATAGTCTTCTGCGTTGCTGGATGCAAATGCTATTTGAATTCTTTTTCCATTTACTTCTTTTGGTTTTCCCTTCAATAAATACCTTTGATTGCAGGGATTTATCCGTAATGAACCATTTGATCTTAAAGCATGGCTCATTCCTGGTGATAATTCTCAAATTCACACCTTCGACGAAGAGTTCCTAACTTCTTCTGATAAAATGTATAGTGGAGGAAAACAGAAGTTTAAAAGTAAGAGAGTAGCTGATGTTGTTGAGGCACTAATTGGTGCCTACCTCAGCTCAGGTGGGGAAGTAGCGGCTTTATCATTTATGAAATGGCTTGGAGTGGATATCGATTTTGTTGATGCACCTTTGCCAAGGAACTTTCCCATGAATGCTGAGAAGCTAATCAATGTCAGATACTTGGAATCCCTGCTACATTACAAGTTCAATGATCCTTCTCTGCTTGTTGAAGCGCTGACTCACGGATCTTACATGCTACCTGAGATTCCACGATGCTATCAGGTTTTCTCGTTAATGAATATTATATATCTTAATGTTGTTAAATACTTGGATCTATATTTTGCAGTTTGATTACTAAAAATATATTGTTGCCTAGATTGGGGAAGTTGTGAACCTGAACATTTCATTAACCTAAGGCTGCATAGCATATGCATATCCTCACATTTGGACCAATATATTGTGAGCGTTCAAGATAAGTAATATCATAAAAACAAGAGCAGTGCTTTGTGGCTCTTAGGACATCGGAGAAAGAAATGAAACAATGTTGAGATTGAGAAAGTCAAGTTTGGGGTTTCCTAATTAATTATGACCTATGAGTTCCCAAGTAGAAATTGATTGCTAGAGCAGCAAGATTGGCATTGATTTTAGAAGATATTCTTATCCTAAGATGATGCCAGTTGTTGTTTAATTCTTGAAGGATATGATAGAGCCTTGGTTCAGTGGAACATTTGGTGCCAATGGGCTTCTTCTATGACAAGTAATGGGGTGGCCTTGTGACTAAAACAAGGGATAAATGAGACAATACCTGATTTCGACTTTGGAATTTACAATGACCGTGATTTTCCTTTGGGATACTTTGTGTATGCCATTTGTGTGCTTACCAGATTTGACCCCTGCATAGAGAAAGCAATACAAGCGGCAAGCCTATTCTTTAGTGGAAGATACACAAACTTGAGACTCAAGGAGAACCAGCATCATACGCATCTTAGGTGTTTTGACTTGTGGAAATTACATTCTTAGGCTGCAGGACTTACTGAATTTCCATTTGGGAGAAATCAAGAGAGTAAAGTGAAGTGATCAATGCATATTGTTCAGCAGCATTGACGGGATTCACGTATGGAGATGCAAATCATGTTTCGGTTGGCTCAACTCTCGCGGCCTTGGAAATTCAGTTAGCAATGGACTTTGTGGCATGTAAAAGGAGATAAAAAAAATCTATACACCAAGTTTTGCCAAGAAAAGTAAGGTGGTTGGTATATTATGGTCAAAAGAGATGGCATACTTTGGTTTCTCCATCTGAAAGGAAAACATCAGGCTGGGGATTTAAGTTCTACCATTATTACCAGTCACTGAGGTTGTGTGAAATTGGCACTCTTTAGTGTACCCAAAAATAGCACCGAGGATGGGTAGAAAGGATTTGTGTATGCCTCGGAAGCAATTTATAAGCAGAAGCAAGCTCGAAAGGAAGTAAGGGATCTAAGCCATCATGATGATGGGAATTCACTCAAATCTTTTGTGGTGGATTAATAGCAGAAAGTGATCAGTACTAAACTTGAGAGGGTCACTAATTATGCTTGTTAGATTGTTATTCTTGATGGATCAATCGTTTCCATTCGTTAAAGTTCAATAAATATGATTTGAGGAACAGAGAGAATACCAATGTGTTTAGTGACCAACATCACAAAGTTCGTGTTTTACACTGGACCATTTTATTTGGAAGCTTTTTACTTGAACTATGCATCATGATCAGTTATGTTCACATAATTCATTTTCTGCTGTGTCGTGGTTCCATTGCGGTATGTTCAGCCTTCCTTGCACACTGAGAGGATAGAGTCACATTGCCTACATTCATAGTTTGTTCTTTTAAGATCAATACTTGTGTCTTCTTAACTCTCTTGATTGTCATGCTGATATGATCACCTGGCTATGCAGCGCTTGGAATTTCTTGGAGATGCAGTGCTAGATTATGTTGTTACAGCACATCTCTATTTCAAGTATCCAGGACTGACTCCAGGACTAATTACTGATTTGAGGTCTGCCTCCGTAAACAATGAGTGTTATGCTCAGTCTGCAGTTAAGGCTGGCCTGCACAAGCACATTCTTCATGCCTCGCAAGATCTGCAGAGGCAAATACTTAGTACTGTTGAGGATTTCGAAAAATTGGATCTTCTGTCCACGTTTGGATGGGAGGCTGAAACTACTTTCCCAAAGGTATTGCATACTTACCTCAAAGTTAAGACATAACACTTCATCTGAGAAACCCAAATTTAAGATACAAAAGAAAAAAAGTTTCTGAATGCTGTTTCTGCAATCAAACTGTAATTCTTTTCCATTGTCAAAAGTTTCATCTTAAGATCAGTGCGGATTAATTGTATCGTATGTGCTAAAGGTTTAGCTCATTTTCTTTTTTTGGTTCGATATAGGTGCTTGGAGATGTTATTGAATCCCTTGGTGGTGCAATCTTTGTTGACTCGGGCTTCAACAAAGACATTACATTTCAGAGCATACGACCTCTTTTGGAACCGTTGGTTACTCCTCAGACAGTAAAGCTCCAACCAGTAAGAGAGTTAAGTGAACTATGTGACCAGAAAGGTTATATAAAGAAGAAGGATGTCGTCTCTCGTGAGAACGGTTTAGCATATATTACAGTAGAGGTTGAAGCAAATGGTGTTATTCACAAGAGCACGTGCTCGGGACGAGACAAAATAATGGCCAAGAAGGTGGCTAGCAAAAATGTCATCAAGTCTCTGAAAGAATGTCCATCCAATGCTTAGGAGTTGTTACTTTTCTGCTACTTCAGTTTACGAAATTCCTACAAATCCTTAATATTTTAAGGATCATTTTTGTTGTTTGATTGCTTCTCTTATTAGAACTGTTTAGATGTGCCTTCCATTGTATTTTGGTTGCTATTTCAATTGGGCTACTTTATAAATGTGTCATTTAATTTGACTTTTTTTCACATTTATGTCCTCAAACTTTGAGGATGCATAAGTAGAGACTTGTAGAGTCTGTTTGAATTGATCTCAAAGTTGGTCAAACCTAGTTTTAGCTTTTGGGAGTGTTTGACAAAGTTAAAAATAACTTGAAACAAGTTTAAAATAACTTTAAAAAGATTAAAAGTTAAAAGTACGTCTTCCCATACTTTTCATTTTTCAATTTACAAGTTTTGCAAGTTTTATTTTTCTAAGTTAAGCCAAACAGACTCTTAAATTTGTATATAGTTGAATAAGTAAACGCATAAGTCTTATACATGTAGGACATAAATTGTCATTTTTATCCTTTTTAATGTCTTTCTTATAGGACTACAATACAATTGTCACTTTCTTAATGTATTTCTCATTTAATTACATTTAATGATTTAATTAGTACAATTTAACTTTAGCTTCACACTTTTAATAATATATAATATGATGATTTACTTTTGGGCAACTTTCACATATAGCAAATAAAAAATTCATATTTGTATGCTATAGCAAAGTTTGCATAATTGCACACCATAGCAAACATAGAAACTGTATAATTCGCTATACATATACAGTTTAAGCAAATTGTATAAAACGAAGTGTATAAAACAAGAAAGAGAAAGACACTTGGACAGAGAACTATATAAAAACGAAGTGTATAAAACGAATTGTATTATTATAAGTGTATAGAACGATTCTATACAATTTGAATTTGTATAAAATGAGAAAGAGATAAAGACAAAAGAGACTTGACAAGGAATATACAATTAAATCTAATTGTATAAAACGAGAAAGAGAGAAATTAGATACAATTTGAAAATTGTATAAAACGAGAAAGAGAGAAAGGCAAAAGAAGCTGGACAGGGGAGTATTTTTATTGTATAATAATAAGTGT
Source organism: Solanum pennellii (assembly GCF_001406875.1). NCBI lineage: Eukaryota > Viridiplantae > Streptophyta > Magnoliopsida > Solanales > Solanaceae > Solanum > Solanum pennellii. Next base: position 39,632,115 of record NC_028642.1, on the reverse strand, counting down.
AAAAGACGAAAATATATGTACTTGCATGTGTATATACAATTTTCTCACGCTTTATACAAACAGAAACGCAATTTATACATTTCGCTTCTGTTTGTATAAGTAAGAAAGGCGAGGGTGGCGAGCGAAATTAGGGAGAGTGGCGAGCGAGATCTGGAAGAGGGGAGAGAGGGAAACAAAAATGTATGTATTTATACAATTTTCTCTGCTTTATACAATTAGAAACAATTTTTGTACACTTGAGTTTGTATAAAAAGTAAGGAAGCGAGCGAGAGATTGGAGGAGAGTGGCGAGCGAGACATTTGGGAGAGAGGTGCCTGACAATTTTTTGCAAACGTTCGCGCACAATTAAATCAAACCCTAGCTACTCCATTTATTTTAGATTATTAATTTGCTATTATATACAATTTTCCCTTAATTTTTGGATGAAAAGCGATGCTAAGCTCAACCTGAGTACCCATAGCCCGTTGCATAGACTATCAAAATGAATTGTGAATTGTGAATTGTTCCCCAATGTGAAGTGAAGTAAGTCCTAATCTTTTGTACAACCGCACAAGAAACAACTCCTTCAGCGCGATCACGCACATAGGACCATAATTGTGAACCGGGGCGGATTCACGTTGGGTGAACCTCCTCGGCAAAAAAATACACGATATATATATGATAAATTTTCTGTATTTTTATAGCTATATATATTTTGAAACCCCTCAATAACAAATAGAAATAGACGGATTAGTCGCAAGTCCCTTGAATATTAAGTTGCACACCCCCAATTCGAATCCCTACAATAACATTTATTTATTTTCTTTTTCTAGTTCAGTTTATTTTTTAACATAAAAAATTAATTCTGTTTTTCAAGCTTTTCTTAGCTTTTTTTTTTTCATTTTAACACGTGCTAAATGTGTGGTTTTAAACCCAAAAAAATTCAAGGATTCCATTTCTAAAAGCTTATTTACACTTTTATACTTTTATTTTTCGAACCCCTGAAAGAAAATTCTGGGCCCGCCATTGATTGTGAAGCCTTACTAGAACCGTTTTAGCGTGATTATGCTAGCTAGGGAGACTTTAATTTATCGCGATAGATATAATGTACAAGTAATTTCATATGGTATTATTAATTTATATGAAGTCTCAAAACATACCATTTACATGAAGTTTTAATCAAAGGTTGTGTTATTTAACACTATGCAATTACCATGTATACTTTTCTAAATATTGAAGCAAAGTGTTAGATTCTAAATAAAGTGAAAATGGTGTCTGGCCTGCATGCCCACTATCAAAGTATTAATAAAGCAAACACATGCCAAATATTCTAAAAAGAAGTTATGTTTTGTGAGTGCATCATGCACTATCTTTGGTTCCTAATTTCTCTTTTTTTCATCATGTCAAGATTGCTTTTCTTTATCAATGCAAAACAAATCATCGTGCACCTTTATTATCTTTTCATTTGCCTCACTGCCAAATACACTTTTTGATTACTACTACCTAGTTTCATTCATTTTATATATCTTATTATTAGTTTGATCATGCGATATGAAATTATGAGATCAAATTAATATTTTGTTTAAATATATAGTTTGGACTTTTTATATAGTATATTTTCTCATAAACATAAAAATCTCATAAATTGTAAAACTATTAAATTTATCCTAAAAATTCAATTGATATGAAGTGATAGTGATACTAAACATACATATACGACCTTGAAATAAACCTGAGTCGACTTCATTTTTATACAATCTTTTAAGCAAAAATTTACTAAATTGCATAATGCATTATCTCAAAGCTAATCTAAAAATACCACATCTATTGATCAATTTTTAATTCATTAAAAAAAATTGAATATAAGTTGTAGTGTTCAAGTTGTTAGTAGCTTAGAAGATTATTCTTTAAGTAATGTCATGATGGTTAGTCTTGTTCACTCAATATAATGATTTGAAATTTTTTTCTATTAAACATTGATTTGAATGAGATAATAATAAATTTTATCAGAGATAATAATAAAATTTATCAAAAATAATGAATTTGATGAATAAAAATGGTAATAAGAAATTGATTTAAAATAAAATAAATCTTATTGGTGAGATATGAGACAAAAACAGTTTAAAAAATAATGACATGAATTATAAATTTTATTTATGAAAAAAGGGCCTAAAATATCCTTAAAGTATTGAAAATGGTAGAAAATTACTCTTCATCCACCTATTGGCTCCAAAATATCCTTTCCATCCGCCTATTGGCTCCAAAATACTCTTGTCATCCACCTTTAGTTTCAAAATTGACCACTTCTTTAATTGTTTTAAAATTAAACTCTTTAATATTTTTAAAATACTTGGCGTTTAACTATTGATTATAATTTAATTTATTAATATAATTTATAAACCAACCCACTACCCACTCATTACTAACTAAACCCACCCAATTAATAATTCAATTATAATATCAAAATCATCATAAACACTACTAAAACACGATGAAATTGTAGATTCCTGAAAATGACATCCAAAATTATTCGAGCCCAAATCGAAGCCCCAATTAAAATTAGGTTGAGCCGCTTATTTAGGAGGGAACTTTCAATAGGATTCTCTTTCAAAATTGAATTAGAAATTTATGTTTAAAGATAAAGAAGTAATACATCCGAAATTAATTCTTGCATTTTTTTTAAATATAATTTTATAAATATTTATGATTTGTTTTAAAACCTTTAATATATTATTTTAAAAAAAAAGTTACCTATGAAGTAACATCACATAATTGAGACGTAAGAATAATTAAGATGAACAAAGTCAGACTTTTAAGTTTATCGATAATTTTTATTTATACACTTGAATGTATGATAATTTACTTCTATAGATATTTTAGCCTCAAATTTTTAAAACACTCAATTGACAGTAGTTTTTCTGTTGTTGCATTAATAATGTGACGGGTTTATTAATTTGGAGGGGTTTAATTAGTAATGGGTGGGTAGTGGATTGATTTATAAATTATACTAATAAGTTAAATTATAACAAATAGTTGAGCACCACATATTTAAAAAAATATTTAAATAGCTTAAATATAAAACCGTTAAATAAGTGGTCAATTTTGAACCAAAAGGTGGATGACAAGGGTATTTTGGACCCAATAGGTGGGTGGGAAGGGTATTTTGGAGCCAATAGGTGGATGAAGGGTAATTTTGTACCATTTCCAATACTTTGAGGGTATTTTAGGCTTTTTTCATTTTATTTACATACGAAACAAATGGCTAGTAGATATAATATAAATTAAATGTATATTGTTTTTTTACAAATATAAACTTGTGGGGTCAATTTTTGTATTTGAAAAATCTCAAATCATCATTTTGTGGAGAATTTGAAATTACATTTCATGATATTAAATCATAAGATAAAATAGTGTAAAATTGCATGTTCAAGCGTTCACTTCATATCATATGATGAAATCGCATGGCCACACGCCTACTTAGTTAGTAGGCCGAGGAATCTAAGAAATTGAGGGAGATTAGTTTTATGATTTTAAATTTAAAAAAAATATGTACGAAAATAATACAATATTATATTATGTGGGATGTAATTTTATAAGTGGAATCTGGAGAGAGCGGTGTGTACATATATATAGCTTAATTATTCCTATCTTGTACAGATAAATAGGTTATTTTTGATAAACCGTCAGGTAAAGTTTACATATCATATGAATTCACATTATTCAATTATCTACCAATTTTCTACCTGTGATCTCCTCTTAATTTCATATCCTCTTATCTAGAATCATATCCTCGATCGATAAGTTATATGTATGTCATGTCTTATCTTATCATATCTCCTCAATACTTTTTCGGCTTATTTTTTACATCTACTCAAGCTCACCATATGACCAACCTCTCTCACATTCTAACCAGGGCATCTATGCATCTCTTCTTTATATGCACGAACCATTTCACCCTTGTTTTCCTCATTTTGTCAATCATGGAGGTCACTTCACCTATAAAAAAAATTAATAATACACAAATCTAACACATGCATTAATTTTTCTAGTACATCCTATCAAAGGACGACCCCCTAAGTGCTTAACTCATTTATGCTGTAGACACTTGGAAATACATGGGGGTGGGTGGGTGATTTAAACTTGACATCACAAGTATTCGGTATGATTAATTTGTAACGTGTTCAGGTGTTCAACTAGAACCAGTCGTAATTCAAATATCGAAATAAAATAAACTGACAAGTGTAAAGAGTTGTTGATGTATTAAATCTCACTATAATTAGACTCAAAATCAAAATTTAATTGTAAGGCATGTGTTTGTAGGTAGAGACGCTAGGTAAGATGTTTAATTGACGAAATACAAGGTAAGGTGTTACCTCAAAATATGGGGTGTAAGTCTTATTGATTTTAAGGATGTAAGTCTCACGTGTCTTCAATTCGTAATTTTATAACAAAGTAAAATTTTCAATAATCCAACAAATAAACACAAGTAATCATAATAATATAGAAAATATTGTAAAGAAAGCTCAGAATATAAGAAGAAAAAGACAAGAAGTATAAGATTGAGGAGAGAATTTTTCTTATTCAAGTGTGTCTTCCAAATGTTGAGTGATTCTTTATTTATAGTGTTGAGATATCACTCCAAAAGTCATCTAATTAATAGATACATAGTTATCTTGGAAGTTCTTATCACCTTGGAAGCACCTATACATGAACCCATTTAATAGTGGATAAATCTAATGGATAATCCACATATACAATACAATGAATTTACACACTTATCCATAGATTATGTGCCTCGTTAAAACCTTACTAGGAAAAACCAGTGGGAAAAAGCCTATTGAAGAAAAAAGTGTACACATATCTCATAATACGCTTTGAATATTGCCTCGTTAAAAACCTTACCAGGAAAATCCAACTCGGGACAAAATCATAATTAAGAAAAAGATTACAACGCGTATTTCACTCCCCCTGATGAAAACTTTACTTGATATCTCGGAGACGGCGCATCCCAATCTTGTATCTCAACTTCTCTAACGTTGATGTTGGCAATGCCTTAGTGAATAAATCAGCAAGATTATCACTTGAACGAATTTGTTGAACTTCTATCTCACCATGTTGTTGAAGATTATGCGTGAAAAAGAATTTTAGTGAAATATGGTTTGTCCGGTCTCCTTTGATGTATCCTCCTTTCAATTGAGCTATACATGCAACATTATCTTCGTAGATTGTGGTTGGTATATTCTTTTTCAAAGAAAAATCACACATTTCCTGAATATGATGGGTTATTGATCTCAACCAGATGCACTCTCGACTTGCTTCATGGATGGCTATTATTTCTGCATGATTTGAAGAAGTGGCTACCAACGTTTGCTTCATTGATCGCAAAGATATTGCCGTGTCTCCACATGTAAATAAATAGCCTATTTGTGATCGAGCTTTATGCGAATCAGATAAATACCCTGCATCTGTGTAACCAATCAGTTCTGACTTGGATTCATTGGAATAGAATAAACCTAATGGTCCCCCGAAGATATCGAAGTATATGTTTAACACCATTTCAATATCTTTTTGTTGGGGAGGAACTGATTCTTGCTAGTAGACTTACTGCAAGGTATCTGGTCGAGTATTGTTAACAAGGTACATTAGTGCCCCGACTGCACTAAGGTAATGAGTTTCATCACCAAGAAGCTCTTCATCATTCTCTTGAGGTCGAAATGGATTTGTATCGATGTCAAGCGATCTTACCACCATTGGAGTACTCACTGGATGTGAGTTATCCATGTAAAAACACTTTAGTATCTTTTCTGTGTACGTTGATTGATGAACAAGTATTTCATTTGACAAATTCTTAATCTGTAGGCCAAGACAAAATTTTGTCTTGCCGAGATCTTTCATTTCAAATTCTTTTTCAGACACTCAACAACTTTTAAAATCTCTTTACGAGTGTCAATGATGTTCAAATCATCAACATACACAGCTATTATAACAAATTCAGACCCCGATCGTTTAATGAAAATGCAAGGACAGATCGGGTCATTTTTGTACCCTTTCTTTAATAAATATTCACTCAGACGATTGTACCACATCCTTCCTGATTGTTTCAATCCATACAGATATTTCTGAAGCTTTATTGAACAAGTTTCTCTTGATCTTTGTATGCTTCAGGCACTTTGAATGCTTCAGGAATTTTCATAAAAATGTTGTGGTCCAATGAGCCATATAGATAGGCTGTGACAACGTCCACTAGACGCATTTCAAGTTTTTCATGAACTGCCAGATTTATGAGATATCTGAAGGTGATTGCATCTACCACTGGAGAATATGTCTCCATATAATCAATGTCAGGTCTTTGAGATAAACCTTGAGCAACGAGTCGGGCCTTATATCTCACGACTTTACCTTTCACATTTCTTTTTCGTACAAAAATCCATTTGTACCCCACTGGCTTGATACCTTCAGGTGTTCGGATTATTGGTCCAAAAATTTTACGTTTTTCTAGTGAAGCCAATTCAGCTTGAATTGCATCCTTTCATTTTGGCCAATCATTTCTCTGTCTACATTCATGAACAGATTTTGGCTCAAAATCTTCATCTTGTTGCATTAAATAGCAACATTATAGGCAAATATGTTGTCAATCACAACATTATTTCGGTTCCACAACTTTCTCGTCGAGACATAATTCATTGAAATTTCATTGTTTTCAGAAGTTTGAACCTCCTCATCATTATGTGTTATGACTTAGGTCTCATCTTGAGAAATTTCTTTCAACCTATGATCATCTTGATCATTTATTCCTTTTCTCTTTCGAGGATTTTTATCCTTGGAACCAATTGGTCTACCACGCTTCAAATGTGGTCTACACTCATTTGCCTTAACAATTTGTTCTATCGCGATATCAACTCGAACTGGAGCATTAACAGCTGTAATATGTGATTTAGTAATCTTGTGAAGATTAGTAAATGCATCTGGTAGTTGATTCTCAATGTTCTGCAAATAAATTATTCTTTGAACTTCTTGCTCACATTGGTTTGTTCGGGGATCCAGATGAGATAGAGATGATGAATTCCAATCTATCTCTTTTCCCAACGACTTATGTTCTCCCCCTAATGTTGGGTATACTGATTCATCAAAATGACAATCAACAAATCTTGCCTTAAATAAATCTCCAGTCATAGGCTCCAAATATTTTAAGATTGATGGAGATTCATACCCAACATATATCCCCAAGCGTCTTTGGGGCCCTATCTTTGTGCGTTGTGATGGAGCAATTGGGACATACACCGCACATCCAAACATTCTAAGATGGGAAATGTTTGGCTCTTGACCAAAAGTCAATTGTAATGGGGATAATTCATGATAATTGATCGGCCTTATGCGCACAAGTGTTGTTGCATGCAAAATAGCATGCCCCCACATAGACACAGATAACTTTGTTCTCATTAGTAATGGTCTAGCTATCAATTGCAGACGTTTAATCAATAATTCTGCTAGACCGTTTTGACTGTGAACATGCGCAACTGGATGTTCAAATGTTATACCAGTAGACATACAATAATCATCAAAATGCCTGAGATGTAAACTCACCAGCATTATCTAGACGGATTGTCTTTATTGTATAGTCTGGGAATTGTGCTTTCAATCTTATTATTTGAGCCAACAATCTCGCAAAGGCCATGTTGCGAGTTGATAAGAAACACATATGTGACCATCTTGCAGAAGCATCTATCAAAACCATATAATATTTATAGGGTCCACATGCAGGTTGAATTGGTCCACAAATCACCCTGTATACGTTCCAGAAACGCAGGGAATTCAACTCCAACCTTAACTGTTGACGGTTTAATGATCAACTTTCCTTGAGAACAAGCAACACAAAAGAATTTCTTTGATTGAAGGATATTTGGGCTCTTTAAGGTGTGCCCATGTGAATTCTCAATGATTTCGCGCATCATATTAAATCCAGGATGGACCAACCGGTCATGCCAAATGATAAAATCATTAAAATTAGTAAACCTTTTGTTTACTACGGCATGTGATTCAACTGTACTTATACTTGTATAGTACAACCCAGAAGAAAGTGGAGTTAATTGTTCATGCACAATTTTCTTCTCTACATTAATTGTAGTAATGTAAAGGTATTCAACCTTTCCTTAATTAGTCGTCTCAACATGATAGCCATTTTGGCGAATAACTTTGAAACATAATAAGTTTCTTTGAGACTTACTACAATATACTGCATTATCAATGTTTAATACTGTCCCTCCAGGTAGTAATAAGGTCGCTCATCCAGAGCCCTCAATTAATTTTGTACTACATGATATTGTGTTGACATATGTCATTTTCATAATCAAATTAGAAAAGTATTTCTTATCTTTTAATATTGTATGCGTTGTAACACTATCAAGAAGGCATACATCTCCATTACTCATCTTGAATCCAACTGACAACTGGGAATTTCTATTAGTTTTTATTGAAATAAAATATATTTAAAGAAGGAAGAAAAAAAATTAACAACGGAAATTTTAATACTTCAACATGAATAACATAATAATTAAAAACACATAAGTAAAATATTATGTAAAATATTAACAGACTTCATTCTCCAGCTGATCAAACATTAGTTTCGATCTCCAAAGAAGTCATCAACTTCCATATGAGTAATGTCACCAAGGCCATCAAAACATCATCTTTTAAAGCCAAATTTGCTTTAACATCCTTATCATATTTCTGAGATGTTCCCGGCTTATCATCATCTTTAAGAGACATATGTGACTTAGCTCGAGCATTGGAAGAGGAAGCACCATTTTTATTTCCTTTATTTTTAAAGGAATTTTGATAGAGCCTTACAAAATGCGCATGTGTGCGACATTCATCCTTCCAATGGTCTTTCATGCCACAACGACGACAATTACTTTTTAAGGGGTTATTTTGAGAACTCTTGTTGTTCTCCCTTTTATTATGACCACCACCTCGACGATTAATGTATTGTCTTTTATATATGTCACGTCTCTGTGCATTATTATAGCCCCGATGATCATATCTTTACTTCAGATTGATCACGTGCTCCCACCACATTTGCGTCCGGTAATGGAGCAGCTCCAGTGGGACGAGCTTCATGATTTTTCATTAAAAGAGCATTATGTTGCTCAGCCACCAAAAGACATGAGATTAGTTCAGAATATTTCTGAAAACCCTTTTCACGATATTGCTGCTGCAATATCACATTTGAGGCATGGAAAGTAGTAAGTGTCTTTTCCAACATGTCCTCGTCTTTTATAGTCTCCCCACATAATTTCAACTGGGAGGTTATACTGAATACAACAGAGTTGTACTCAATTACGGTCTTAAAATCTTGAAATCGTAAATGCATCCACTCATAACGAGCTCTTGGCAACACTGTTGCCTTTAGGTGGTCATATCTCCCCTTTAAATCAGTCCACAATTCAAGTGGATCTTTTATCATCAGATATTCAATCTTCAGGCCCTCATCAAGATGATGACGAAGGAAAATCATAGTCTTCGCCTTATCTTAATTCGATGCTTCATTTCCCTGAGTAATAGTGGCATCAAGACCTTTAGCAGCCAAGTGAATCTCAGCATCGAGTACTTATGAAAGATAATTCTTTCAGAAATATCTAGTGCCACAAACTCAAGTTTGGATAAATTCGACATAATGAAATAATGAGAGAATATGTGAATTAAATAAAATTATTTATATAATACCTTTGCAATTAGCAACTTCGTGCTGATAAAGTATTGTAAAGAAAGCTCAGAGTATAAGAAGAAAAAGACAAGAAGTATAAGATAGAGGAGAGAATTTTTCTTATTATTGAAGTGTGTCTTCCAAATGGTGAGTGATTCTCTATTTATAGTGTTGAGATATCACTCCAAAAGTCATCTAATTAATAGATACATAGTTATCTTGGAAGTTCTTATCACTTTGGAAGCACTATATATGAACTCATTTAATAGTGGATAAATCTAATGGATAATTCAAATATACTATACAATGAATTTACAACAGAAAATAAAATTATAAATATTATTTGAGAAAGGTAACAACACAAAAAGTGATTATAATTGAGAACATTACATCATCATCTACTCTATCATCATCATTGATTTTTATATTTATTATTAGAACCTGTTTGGATTAGCTAAAAAGCTGGTCAAACTTACTTAAAAATTGATTTTTTATTTATTTAAGTGTTCCACAATTCTCAAAGTGACTTATTTTTAAGTTTAAAAAAAAATTATTTTAAGCCAAAAGTTAAAAGCTGGAGAAGGTGTGTTTTTTATTTTTAGCTTAAAAGCTCTTTTAAGTTGACTAAATATTTTACCTTTTTGCCCTTATTTCTTTTATTTTTATTATTATTATTATTAGTAGTAGTAGTTGTAGTATTAATATTTTATTATTTTATTATTATTATTATATATTATTATTATATTATTATTATTATTATTTTCATATTATTTTATTATTATATATTATTATTATTATTATTATATATTATATATTATATATTATTATTTATTCTATTACTCTTTATTATTATTATATATTATTATTATTATATATTATATATTATTATTATTATTCATTTCATATTATTTTATTATTATTATTATTATTATTTATTATTTATTATTTATTATTATTATTTTATTATTATTATATATTATTATTATTATTAAATTAATCAACTTTTATCATGTTAACAACTTTTAAGGGTACTTCAGACATTTTGATTAAAAAAAGTGTTTACCAACACTTATTTGTCAAACACATCAACAATTTTTTTTTAACTTTAGCACTTTTATCCAAACACATAACTACTTATTTTAAAAATAAGTTCCAGTACTTTCAAAAGTACTTTTTAAAAACTATTTTTAAGCCCATCAAAATGGGCTCTTAGTCTTCTGGGACTTTTAAAAAAAAAGTGACAATAAGCTTTCAAAATAAATAGGTGGTGACATAAGTCTTAAGTATTGGGTGTAGGTGACAATTACGTGATTAATAATTAAGGATTGTGGAGTTGCCCTCAGGTTTATAAGTTGACAGTTTGGTCCATCGATTAAATGAAGGGTAAAAGGGTAAATTGACTAAAATCTAATTTAATCAATTTTGGTGGAAATTAAAATTGGGGGAAGCCAACAGCAAGCTGTATCAAAAGGGCAAATAAAATATTTTCCCCCAACTCTCGTCATATTTTTTTCTTCCTCTTCTTCTTCTTCGTCGTTCTTGCTTGCTTGCTTCTCTTTCTTCTCATTCTCTTTATCTTTTTCTTCTTCTTTTAGTACATTATTGGCCTTGGTTGCTAGTCCTTGAGCTTTCTTCTTTTCTTCTTCTTGAATCAGATTTAACTAATTTAATCAATTGATTAGATTTTGGTTGCTCTTAATTGAAATTACTTCATAAATGATTAGGGTCACACACCATTGTTTTGATATGTAAAATTAATAATTCTTTGAAATCATTCACCACCATTTGGGCACCTGCAACTTTTTCAATAATTTGCATTCGCATTTCCAACAGATAGTTATATGTTGCAACAATTGACTATTGAAACAAATTATTGCCATATGTAGCAAAAGAAATGTTATTTGAATAGTAACAGACTTGACAGATGTTACAACATATAACTTACACAAGCTGCAACATATAAGCTAGACATGTAGCAACATATGACTAGCATGTCACAATCGACATGATAGTTATATAATACCATTGTAAATCATTGTTTTAAGTGTTATATCAAATTTTTATTGCTTAATTATGGTTTAAAGTAATAAAATTTTGTCCAATTTGACATTTTTTCATCCCTAAAGTGCTCAATTTATCGATTAAGTCATCCTTGAAGTGACATATGTGGCAACAAATGCACGTTCTGTTGGAAAAATTGCAACAGAAATGTCATATGTGGCAACATATGCACGTTCTGTTTGGAAAATTGCAACAGAAATGTCATATGTGGCAACATATATATATCATAAAATGATCTTTTGGGGGTTAATTCAATTAAATTGTCACCTAATTCAACATGTAACCCTTATATACAGTCCTATAACATGTCTAAGTACAAAATTATGATCTAACACAACAACCTTCATAAATTCTATCAATTATTTTTACAAAGACTACCATTTACTACTAGTTCATCATACAATGACCAAGTAACTACATATGATAATTATATGATACCCTTGTAAATCATTGTTTCAAGTGTTATATCTTATTTTTATATCTTAATTATGGTTTAAAGTACTAAAATTTTGTCCAAGTTGACATTTTTTCATTCCTAAATCGCTAAATTTATCGATTAAGTCATCCTTGAAGTGACATATGTGGCAACATATGCACGTTCTGTTGGGAAAATTGCAACATAAATGTCATATGTGGCAACATATGTATATCATAAAATAATCTTTTGGGGTTAAGTCAATTAAATTGTCACCTAATTCAACATGTAACACTAATATATAGTCTTATAACATGTCTAAGTACAAAATTATGGTCTAATATAACAACCTTAATCAATTCTATCAATTATTTTTACAAGGACTATCATTTACCATTAGTTCATCATACAATGATCAAGTAACTACATATGATAGTTATATAACACCCTTATAAATCGTTTTTTGAAGTGTTATAACCTATTTTTATTGCTTAATTATGTTCCAAAGTACTAAAATTTGATCCAATTTGATATTTTTTCATTCATAAATCGTTCAATTTATCGATTAACCCATTCTTAAAGTGACATATGTGGCAACATATGCATGTTCTGTTGGAAAAATTGCAACAGAAATGTCATATGTGACAACATATGTATATCATAAAATGGTCTTTGAAAGGCTAATTCAATTAAATTGTCAGATAATTCAACATGTAACACTAATATATAGTCCTACAACATGTTTAAGTACAAAATTATAGTATAATATAACAACCTTTCTCAATTCTATCAATTATTTTTTTAAAGATTATCACATCACTAGTTCATCATACAATGATCAAGTAACTTCATATGATAGTTATATAACATCGTTGTACATCGTTGTTCCAAGTGTTATAGCATATTTTTATTGCTTAATTATGGTCCAAAGTACTAAATTTGATTGAATTTGACATTTTTTTTATTCATAAATCGCTCAATTATCGATTAAGTCAACCTTGAAGTGACATATATGACAACATATGCACGTTTTATTGGAAAAATTGCAACAGATATGTCATATATGACAACATGTACATCTTAAAATCTACTTTTTACGAGATAATATTTCAAAAGGAATAACAACCTAACCATCCTACAAACAAATAAGTGATAAAAATCACTAAAAAATCTTGATTTAATATCAATAACTATTATATTTTATATTAGAAGATATCAACGATAAACTAGAAATGATGAGGGCAACAACGCTTTGTTGTAGAAGAAAATCACAACATATTATCACTGATGTTGTGAAAAACATAACAACAATTTGAATTATAAAGAAATAATGGAACGAGAGAAAGGAAAGAGAGAAAAGAAAACGAAAATTAGTAAAAATAAATTAAATTTAAAATATGAAACGAAACGATCTCTTTATACCTTTTTATTTTTTTTAATTCTTTTTGATAATTCATAGTGTGACATCTGTTGCCATATATCTTTCTGTTGGGGTAAATGCAGATAATTTTATAGCTTTTTTTACAACAAATGTTATATATGTTGTCACAAACACCACATTGGTAACAATAAAATGTTGACACATATCTCCTTTCTGTGACATATGTTGCCACATATCTTTTTTCTGTGACATATGTTGCCACATATCTTCTTTCTGTGACATATGTTGCCACATATCTTTTTTATGTGACATATGTTGTCACATATCTTCTTTCTGTGACATATGTTGCCACATATGTACCTGCTGTTGCAACACATAAAATTTCTGTCGCAACATATAGATCTTATGTAGTTACAGATGAATCATATGTTGACAGAAATGTACAGATTATTGCAACATTTGAATATTATGTGGCAACAGATGACCATTTTGTTGACATGAAGTGAGATGTTACAACATATGATAACTATTTGAATATGCACCAACATATCACTAAAATGTTACAACATACGCTAAATATTTCAACAAATGAAATATATTTTGGACGCCTGAACAACACTATATTTCTAAAATCATATCAACAAAATGGCCACAAAAAGAACAACAACAGCTACAAAAAATCACTTTTCACTAAATGATAACAATACATATACATTTCCTCAAAATAAGGATTTTTTTGAGTTGACTGATTTTCTTTCAAAAATAATAAATAATACACACCATTAAGTCGATTATTCAATTTTACATCTACAGAACGTTTTATTGTTTATTAATCCAAGAAAAAAACTTCATAAATTGTAAAATATTTTTAAAAAGTAACTTACCCATTTCTAGTCGAACACGATTACAGTTAAGAAAGATGGGAGAGTAATGAAGGACTGGAGAGGAAAAGTAACGAATGGAGAGAAAGAGTAACGACGGATTTCCGAATTTCTAAGGAAGAAAATAAGAGAGAAGAGAGGAGGGAAGATGAAAAGATTTTTCTTTTTAAATGATTTGGTTTGAATTATAAAAGTGTGCTTTTCTGTATCTTATAAAAGATTAGAAAGTTTTAAAAATATTAATTTGAACCCATATTTACATAATTACATTTTAAAGAGAATTTGACCAGCTCATGGTCAATCTGTCACCAAAAACAAAAACGAGACTTATGTGACACCTTTCTCTTAATTTTCTCTAGTCTTTTCCATCGTCAATTAATATTTGCATTGACTTTTATTTATATATTTCGAAGAAAAGAGATAAAATGAGCAAGAGCAATGACCAAGAATAAATAGAAATGTTTCTTGAACATAGTGTTATAGAATAGATATTAATTTGAGGCATAACTATAATGAAGAAAATGTTATAAAATCAAACTCATAAGAATATAATCATAAAGAGAAGAAGACAAGAGAAGTAGATAGAAGAAGGAGAATTTTCTTCTTATTCAAGTGTATGTAAGTCTCATATGTATATCATACAATAGTGAATGAACAATCCTATTTATAGAGTGAGAAATCACTCCAAAAGTCACCATATTAAGTATCATAATAAATAGATACATTCTTATCCAAAAAGGTTCATGAACCTAGTGAATATGGATGGTTGTTCATGTACCAACTTTATGAACTATCCACTCATTCAATGGATTTATAACAGAAAATTATTTATGATAGTGTCATTTTTTATGAGTTGTCTTCTTATATTTTTTTTTATAAAAAAAATCACTATAATATGATAGCACCAAAGTATAAATATCATTACACCATGATTAAAAAGCATGATTTACAGTAAAAATATTTTTTAAGATAACAAAAATCAAATTTAACACCCGAGGCATACATTTTGTATACTCGAGAGGCTGAAACTTACGCTTTTGTCACTGAAGCTTACGCTTGAAATTTACGGCATACGACCTATAAATCTAGGTAAAAATGATCTTGGGCCTATATCAATTTCAAAAACTAGGTTATGGGGCGAGGATTGACCAAGTCTATGTAAGGAAATTATCAGTCTATTTTCCAACCAAAGTGAGACTTTTACCACTCTAACACTCCTATTCACGCCTAACTCTGGCTAGAGCGTAGAGCAGAAGCCCATGGAATGAATCTGACGCTGATACCATGTAAAGAGGAATCCTGAGTCTAATCCAGCTCAAAAAGCTGGCTTATGAGGAGAGAACTGTTCAAATCCATATAAGGAGACTATCAATATATTTCTTAATTACCAATGTAGAGTCTTTACTCATCCTTAACATCCATGTCTTTTATTTGCCTCTTAAAATACTTTTAATACGTCCCACCAGTCTAATACTCGCTCCAAAACTCGTTCCAAAAGTACCTTTCAAAAAAATTGACCGTAAAAAGATAACCCTAATTCTTACTCGTACAAATTTTAGTCAGTCTTCATGAATTTATAGGAATATAGAAGCAATTAAACAACTTATTAAAAATGTTTAATTAAAAATCCTAATAATAATACAAAAGAGGTTAGGTTAATCTTGGGCCCAACACCATTCATGAGAGCTGTGCATGCCAGATGTACAATTTCAAGACAACTCATTTTAGTTATCTAAAGTCTAAATCACATGGCTTTAGTACACTTTTTGTAAGATCATCATAATCAAACATAATTAATTAATATTATTATATTACCAAACCATCCTCTTCTTTCTTCTTTTTCTTTTTCCTTGATACAAAAAAGAACAAATTTGATCGTTCATCATTTGAACATGTTAACACTTCTAGAGTTATTTCTTATGAACACTATTTAATCTAATTATAGTTGTGCAGAGTTGAAAAGTCTAAAGCCTACAGAAAATTAATTATCTTTGTAGCCTTGTTAGCTTATTATATAGTACTCTCTTAGTTTAATAAAGAATGATCTAATTTAATTTGGTACGAAGTTTAAAAAAAATAAAGAAACTTTTGATCATGTGATTCTAAATTAAAGTTATGTCAAATGTACAAGATTGCCCTTTAATCTTGTGGCATTAAACATGTTATATGGAAAGTTGTTATCAAAAAATTTAAAAGGTCATTCTTTTTTAAACAGACTAAAAAGGAAAGGAGGTCATTCTTTTTTAAACGGAGGGAGTATATGATTTTAGTTACAACGTAGTCGACTTGCGAGTAAGTTGGTTTTGTCGATTCTTTCATTATGTCTAATTGATATAATCACGGTAAGAAAACTGTGAATTACATAAGAATTTTCTTGGGAATTAGTATGGAAATTTGTAGGAAAGTAAGTTTCCTACGAATTTTCATATTAATCCTCATAAAATTTTCCAGCTAATTCACAATTTTCTTTTAGTGAATTATTATCTTACTGATTCAAATTATTTTGTTTCAGCATTTCATTATGACAATCTTATCAGCTATCGTTATTCTCTTTCGATTTGTTGCAGCAACTAGCTTGATTAAAATAAAATACCAAATGTCAATTGTCTCCCCTAATTTAATTTGGGGCATGACAAACTTTAAATATAGAGATTGCACTAGTGGTTGAAGATAAAGACACACAAACATGTGCTAGGTCTTGCTTTTATATTTGATTAAAAAAATATTAATATTATTGTATTGAAGCACAGATACTTCCAACTACTAAACAGATGTGAAGAACACCAAAGAGAAAACATAATGAGTTTCAACAACTGAAAAATGACTAATTACTAAAAACCAAAACTTTGCATTTAAATAGATAATATAGTTGGTACTAGAACCTAAAGACAGGCCATAATTAGTATCAAAAAAATAAAGTAATTACAAAGCATCATATTCTCAATTAATTTATTCCCCCTCTCCAACAACATTATACATCACTATTTAATGATGGATATGCTTTAATCGCAAAATTGAAGGGTTCATTTGCCCTTAATTAAATAAAAAATTGCTCAGTTTTATTTTTGTCTGAACTCTGTTGGAGTACTATATATTATAATAATAATAATAATAATAATAATCAGTTGGTTGTATTGATTGCTTTGAAGTGGGAGCTAAGTATCTTTGAGGCCCTCAGACTATCTATTCACTTTTTGACTTGGCCAATGTATTTGCCTCAGCCTCACTCTGTCATGTTTGGTAAAGTGCTTCACAAACTAAAACATATCTGACTATCCTCTCAAATAAATTATTGTTTTTCTTGGTTTTTTATTATAATCCAAATTAAATTCAACTTGCGCAGAATTTATTTGGTATGATGCTGCTAATAGTATTTTCTTTTGTATTCAAGATTCGAGGATTCATTTGCAGTGACGTTCTCAACATGATATTTTTTATATTCAGAATTCAAACTTAAAATATTTTATTAAGAATGAAGTAGTTCACTACTACATCACAACCAATATTGGTGTATTAAATTTATTTTTTCTAAACATAACTTGGGTTTAAGGTAATTTTCCATATACTTTTTCTATTTAATGGAATAAAATTATTTACTGTGTGTCGTAGGGGTACTAAAAGACTGTTTTGTCCACAACTAATTGGACACGTAGTTTAAAATGACATCTTTACTTAGATCAGGATATCAATAATTATAGCGAAATAGTAACAACAAGTTACTTCCTTCTTTTCAATTTGCTAGTCAGATTTTAATTTGATAAAAAAATTTAAGAGAGTACAAAAAGACTTTTAAATTATGTACTTTTAAATTAAAGATATGTAAAATATATTAAAATATTCTTTAATTTTATAATATTAAATATATCATATAAAAAATAAATTTAAGAGAATCGTCAAAGAAAAATATTTTTTATTAAAGCATATTATAAAATAAAATAAAATAAACAAATTCAAAAATTGGAGTAGTCCCTTTATTAAAGGTGATGTCACATCAAAGTTTTAATTCAATTAACTAAGCAAAAGTAAAGTTGACTGCATAAAAGTTGCAACAATTATTTAAAACTATGAGTTCCTAGCCTTGCATTACATTGTAGTCTTGCTGTCCTGAGAAGTCACATTCCTACAGACAGACGTGCACAAAATTAAGGCATTAGTGATTGTCTCATGTCTGAACATTTTGTCTTAAAATGCACTTACTGGAACATCACTTTCAAAAATTTGAAACTTGGAAATCTATACAATCTTGCATTCATTTCAATAAACAGGAACAGGTTGACGAAAAAACCAGAATCAGACTGTTAAAGGAAATGCCAAGAAGGCGGCTCTAAGTCATATACGACCCATTAAAATTCAATAGGTACAAGTCTGAATTAATGTATGGGAGAGAAATACACGGACAACTTTAAGAACCACAGACGACTCAAGCCCAAAGAAGATAGAAGAGAGTATTAATAAGTGGCATAGAGAAGCAATTAACAAATGATGTAATTCAAAGGATGGATTTTTATAGCAATTAAGAGCAAAATATTCTACAACAACAAATTCCAACTTCTCTGAATAAATGAACTGAATTCTTCTTCGCCAGGATGAGACGTTTATCTTACAATCTGTGTTTATCTAGTGAAACATCATACAAGTTCATCCTGGCCTTCTGAAGGATATCGAATTAGCTCCAAAATGTTAACTACTTCTCCCATATCAGGCCGGTTTGATGGAACTTGTGATGTGCAGATTAATCCTAACTTCATCACAGGAATCACCTCATCTGCTGGAAACTTTCCTTGCAGCCTTGCATCTATACAGTCTTCTACCCTGCCTTCTTCTAATGCTCCACGTACCATGTCACACAGTACTACCACGTCGTCTTCCATATACTCAACTGGCCTCTTTCCAGTGACTACCTCCAGAACAAGAACTCCAAATCCATACACATCACACTTCTCGTTTATCTTCACAGTTTTGCATGCAAATTCAGGTGCCATGTAACCGAGTGCACTCTGAATTTTGCTACTCAAGACATATCGATCAAGCATGGGTAATAGTCTTGCTAACCCATAATCTGCAACTTTAGGCTCACCTGAGCTATCAATTAGGACATTGCTGGACTTTAGGTTGTAGTGGATTACATTCATTTGGTGCAAGTGAGCCAAGCTTTTTCCTGTCCCGATAATGATGTTGAACCGTTCATTCCATGAGAGGAAACACCCACCAGATCCTTCATGGAGATGCTTGTACAAATTCCCACCAGCCACAAATTCATATATAAGTAACTGTAAAGATGGTGTCCAATAATAACCTTCAAGGGTGACCAGATTATGGTGACGGACTTTTCCCAATTTCTTAACCTCCCTCTCAAAATCTTCCTGAGACTTAACAAGACTGGAGACGGTAAGCTTCTTAATGGCCACTGGATGCCCATCCCCAAGAACAGTGCGGTACACTGCTCCAAAACCACCTCGCCCAAGCTCACAATCTTTGTTAAGCAGAGCATGTGCCCCTGTGCTGAAGTCGGGATCACCAGAAAACATGACAAGCTTACCAGAATTCGCATCCGTGGATGGAGAATGGC
The DNA here is from genome assembly GCF_001406875.1 of Solanum pennellii. NCBI lineage: Eukaryota > Viridiplantae > Streptophyta > Magnoliopsida > Solanales > Solanaceae > Solanum > Solanum pennellii. The sequence continues at coordinate 39,612,126 of NC_028642.1, read as the reverse complement.
TAAAATCATCTCCACCAGAAAATGTAAGGGCTGCAGCAGCAGAGCGAGGTGCCGCTGACCGAACGCGAATATTGAGAACAGTAATGGCAATCACACCAACAAAAATAACAGCAGCTGCACCAATAGCAATGAGGGCAGAGATGCTTAGGATTTTCTTCTCATGGCGAATACTCTGAGGGACAGTGTTGGGAGAAGAATCAGTGGAGTTGGGATTCAGAACAATTGGCTTGGGCATGACTGTAGAACATGACCTATTGACAGCAGCCCCACATAGAGATGGGTTTGCTGACACAGAATAAGGAGAAATGGTATTAAAAAAACCACTAGAAGGTAGTTCGCCTTGTAGCTGGTTGTGTGAAATGTTGAATAAAGAGAGATGGCCAAGATCTCCAAGCTGCTTTGGCAAGACTCCAGTTAATTTGTTAAAGGATAAGTCGACACTTTGAAGGTCAGTCAGTTTTGCTAGGGCTTCAGGTACAGGACCAGTTAGACTGTTATGTGATAAAGACCTGCCACGTTGATTGAAGTAAAACATTAACTAATTGTAGCAAAAAAATTGTATTCAGGTAATACCAGGCAAAACATAATGGATATAAATAGATGATAGATCACGAAGGCATTGAGAGCCTATGTAAGATATTACTGTCATAATCACTCAAATTACTCGACACACTTTAGCACATCATCATGAATATTACTCTGTAACTAGCTTTTATAATAGAAGCTGATAATACCATTTTATTGCCATTGCAAATTATAAACTCTACAAGATTACTAGAGCCACTAAATTTCAGCTGAAAATGATTGAGAATATCAAGCATGGTTTCGTTTTCGAATTTGCCTCTTAACACAATATTTCCTGGCCTGAAAACTATAGAGAACATAAACATCAGATACCACTATAGTATCCTCTAAAAATCTTCAAGCAGAGAAAGGCAATGTCCGACAGGCGACAGCAAATTAATGAAACATAAAGAGATTCAAGAACTTACAACGACACCAATGAAGAACAATAGCCAATTGAACTAGGAATTTCTCCAGTCAAGGAATTTTTATCCAGACTAAGTTCCATGAGAGATTTTGCTCCTCCAATTTCCACAGGGACAATACCATATAAGAGATTTTCACTCAAATCAAGAATATTCAAGGATTTCAACTGGCCGACTGTCTTAGGAATGGTGCCTGCAAGTGAAGTTTCAGAGAGTTAATTAAATTACACCAGATAAGAGTTGTGTAGCAATGAAGCTAAAGCATTATTTAGAGTGGCAGTTAATTTTATTCATGGAAAACATAACCTGCATTAATTGCAAATTAAATTCCCAAGTAGGAAGCTTACCCGCCAAAGAGTTATGACTAACATCCAATTCCAGAAGCTTAACACAACTGCTCAAGGACTCAGGCAAGCTTCCAGAAATCCTGTTCCGCGACACCTTTAATACTTTCAGTGACTCAAGTTCCCCTATTGAAGTTGGAATGTGACCAGAGAAGTAGTTCTCAGACAAGTCAAGAATCTGAAGGCTTTTCATTTCTCCAATCCATTCAGGTACAATGCCCACAAAAGCATTACGTCTCAAAATGAACTCACTACACAAGCTAAGCTTCTGCATTGTGCTTGGAAGCTCTCCAGAGAGTGAATTTTCACTTAAATCAATTGACCTCAAAAGCAAGCAACCTCCAATTTCATCTGGAATTTCACCCATGAACTTATTTCTCCCCAAGTTCAATGCTCTCAAATTACTCAGACCCTGAATGTCTACTGGAATTTCGCCGTTCAACAAATTGTTAGACAAATCAAGAGACCTTAGTCCATTCAAAGACCAAATTCCAGAAGGCACCAACCCTGAAAACTGATTTGAAGATAGATTAAGGGACGCAAGTGTAACACAAGAGCTTAAACTTTCTGGGATCTGCCCTGAAATTTTGTTGTTAGCTAAAGAAATTGATCTAAGCGGCCCACATTGTTGAAAGTAATCACCAGGAATGTTACCAGATAAGTTGTTTTCACTCAAGTCAAGAAACTTGAGATAAGCAAGTTGAGCAAGACTAACACTAATGCTACCTGTAAGATTGTTCTTTGCTAGTGAAAGCCTGTGAAGAAACTGCAAGCGTAAAAGGCCTCTGCTTATCCTTCCAGATAAACCAAACCCGTCAAGAACAACTTCAGTCACCCTATTGGATCTGGAGTTACAGTTGATTCCATCCCAGTTACAAGGAGTATCATCCTCTTCATTCCAAGATTTCAGCTTTTTATATGGATCTTGAATGTCCGATTTGAACACAATTAATCCCAGTACATCATCATTCAAAGATGGGTTCAAAGCTTCCACAAACACCGCCTCCACCAACAGAAACAAAAACACAATAACAAACACCTTTCTCATTTCCAAACCAATGTTGCTTATAATTCCATTGACAAGGTCAGCTGAAGACAATGTTGAGGCCCTACTTGTGTTCAAGACAAAAAATCAACTTCCAAAATAGGAGTATGGGTCCAGTGGTGAAAAATTCAACCCAAAACCCTAGAATTCTAAAATACAGCTGAAACTGGGAAAAGTTTGTGGATATCTGCTAAAAGAGTAAACTTTAAAAGACCCAAACGGAGAACAGACAAATAAAAAACGCATAAAACCTACGAATTCACTTGAAGAAAAAAAAAACAGCTCGGTTGAAGTTCAATTTAGCGAGAAAGAGAAGTTTCAACCTCCAAACTAAAAGCAGAACAAAATGTGCTGAGATCTTTTCGGGAAAGAAACCACCGGCGCCGGATACTTGTCCTTATCCAAAAATGGAATTAAGACAAAAATCCACCGGAGGGAGAATGAGTTTTCCGGCGACGGCGAGTCAGTGAAACATTAATTATAGCTCTCTCTCTCTCTCTCTCTCTCTCTCTCTCCCTCTGGTGTGAGTGGGAGACAGAGAGACTTTATTAACGGGAAAAAGAAGGAAAAAGGAGAAATTGAGAAGAAGAGGGAGGGATGACACGTGGCAATGTATAATAGGCTGTTTTTAGTCTGATGTCGATTACACGTATACATTATCAGGTGACTGAACAGTGATAATGCTTCAACTTTTAGAAAGAAAAAAAGGGAAAATTAACAAGGTGGGACCCACATGAAATAAAAAGAAATTCACTAAAATAGAAGTAGGTTAATAATAAATAAAGTGGAGAACTTAATAGTAGGAGTATAAAATATGTTTTGTTCACAATGTTTAATTAACTTCTTAGTAAGTTTTAATAAACGAGTAAAAGGAGGAGAATATATTTTGCAGGTTTATGGCAAGTGGCAAATAGTTTTTTTTTTTAAGTGTGTATTTAATAGTTTATGTTTGTCAAAAAAATAACAATTTTTAGTCAATATTAATTAAATTCTTATGAGATTCTACATAGATTTGATGGAAACTATTTTTAGGAAAAAAAAAATTAGTGGAAACTCATATTTAGAATTACATTGTTTTAAATAACTTTTTCTATTTTACTTTATTTTTAGAATTTGTGATAAATCTTTTAAGTGTAATTTCTGTTATTTTTATATTTTTATGTTGTATGTTTAAGGATTTGATTGGACTTCTCTATGTGTATGTAATTTTATTTTATTTTTTGAAATCATTGTTTCTAACAAATACAGTATGAATACTAAAAGTGTTAAGTATTGACAAATTAAAGGATCAAATTTGTTTAGTATGTAAGTTAGGTGACTATTTGAACCTACGCTTAAACACAAGGGACATTTTTTTGTCATTTTCTTGGAATTGCAACAACAACAAAAAGAGACGATAAATAATTGTTTTTGGTAAAGAACACGTTATATCAAAAATTATTATTAACAGTTGTTTGAAAAGTCACTTGATAATTGAAATTAGTGTAATTATAAAAATAATAATAATTAGACTAGTAATTACACTGTCTAGTAATTACACTAATATATTTGTGAAATTAGTGTAATTGTAAAAATAATAATTATTAGACTAGTAATTACATTGTCTAATAATTACACTAACATATTTGTGTTTGCAACAAATCTTAAAGTGACAGAAAATACATTGCAATCACAAATAAAATATGAAGAAACATGATTTTATTGATAAATATAGATTGCGGGTACAATTCTGTTGATCCCTTGATTCTACTCTCCTAAGATTTATCCATAATTCGAGGGCCGTTAGTGGCATATTTCTCAAACTAAGATGATTTAGATTTGACCTCTTTATATGAATAATCTATCAATTTGTAGAGTATTCGAGATCTTGATCTCTTTATGAAATTTCTGAGATGCCTTTTAAGGGAATTTAGTACCCTTTATATGGGCATAAACTAGGGTTTAGGGTTGAGTAGCCTCCAAGAATCCTGGTTTGAGTTGAACACAATTTGTAGAGTCTCAACTCGAACTGAACGCATCTTGTACAGTCCCACAAAATTTCAATGTCTACAAATGCCCCCTGCTTCAAGGCTTGTCGGAGTGTAGACTTGATGAAACTCAAAGAAGAGGCTTGAAGTACGTACTCATTCTTCCACCTTTGCAGCTTCATATTTTTTTTTGATTTAAGAGAGTAGAGATGAATGGCAGATTTGGTCCCACTGGGCGTGCCAATTTGTTTGCAACAAATTTTAAACATATGGAAAATAAATAAATCATACAAATAAAATATGAAGAAACATGATTTCATTAATCAAGATAGATTACGAGTACAAATCTGTCCCTTGATGCTCCTCTCCTAAGATTTATCCATAATTTTATTAATCAAGATAGATTGCGAGTGCAAATCTGTTTATCCCTTGATTCTCCTCTCCTAAGATTTATCCATAATTCGAGGACCGTTAGTGGCATATTTCTCGAACTAAGACGATTTAGATTTGACCTCTCTATATGAATAATCCATCAATTTGTGGAGTATTCGAGATCTTGATCTCTTTATGGAATTTCTGGGATGCCTTTTAAGGAAATTTAGTACCCTTTATATAGGCATAAACTAGGTTTTAGGGTTGAGTAGCCTCCAAGAATCCTAGTTTGAGTTGAACACAATTTGTAGAGTCTCAACTCGAACTGAACTCATCTTGTAGAGTCCCACAAAATTTCAATGTTTACAGTTTGGTTGTCATAATGTAATTACATTGCACTTATACATTTCCTGTTTGAATGCACAATTGCAATCATAAAATTATAGTAATAATTTTTAAAAATAAAAATTAATTATTTAAAATTTATATTAGACAAATAAGAAACTTTATAAATGACATTATATTAAATATTTAAAATATATATTTTTTTTGAAAATATATTAATTAATAAGCATATTTTCTGTAATTAATATTATGAAAAATAATTGATTTATATTATTTCAAATTAATACATTACGGTTGAATTGATCGTAACAACAAAAAGTGTGAAGTTTCTACGAGCATCGTGAAATGCATGTTTAAAAAGAATAATATATAAATAAAATATCATAAATTGTTAAATGTTTGACAAAAATATAATTTATCAAGTTTAATTAAAAAATGACGTGCAATGTAAATTCAATATTACTAAAACAAATGAAACTGAAAATATAACATAAGTTATTCAAAATAAAAAATTTAACGTAATACTCTTATAACAAATTTCAACAGAGCAATATATATGATTTATTTTTATTTTTCTTAATAAAGAAAACGTAAGTCTATAACCTTACTTAACAATAAATTCTATTTTAATTTAAAAATTAAAAAACTAATAGATTGTGCTAATGAGAAAATAAGCATGACATAAAAAATAGATAATACGAGAAAATGACATAGAATCACATAAAGTAAGGTTGAGAACAAGAAGAAAATAAAATATAATAAAATAAAATAAAAAATAAACTTTTACAAATTTTTAGAATACTAATAAAAAAAGAACTTAAAATAATATAATAAAAAATTAAAACAAAAAAAAGAAATTTAAAAGTAATTAGGTGATAATTACACCATGTAATAACCAGCAATTCACAGCCTCTGCGTGTGAGTTGTAAAGTGTAATTACCCTTGCCAATTACACCAATTACTGCTGACCAAGTAATTATATATCTTTCCAAACAGGACAAGATAATATAATTAAATCAATTAAATCAAATTCAATTATGAAAATGTCCTTCCAAACAGGCCCCAAGAAATAGTTGGTTGATCAGACGAAAAAGCACGATAACTGGGTTACAATATAAATTAGTATGTGGATTCACATTAGATAAATTGGTTAAATTTTTATTTTTAATCCATTATTTTAGCATTTTATTTCAAAATTATTATACTTCATCTCAACTTAATCACGTATGGATGTGACAAACATTATGATGCACGTAAAATATTCATAAAAGAAAAAGTAGGCAATAAAATTTTATAAAGTCAAATATTTACACCAATTTTTCTTAAAATAAATAAAACATTAATATACAAGATTTTTTTTAGTATTCATCAACACATATTCGAAGAGAGTTGAGATGAATCTTCTTGGCTTTGTCCTTGCCCTTCCAACATAACATCCTTAAAAAGGTAAGTGAACCGTTTTTCCAAAATTTAATTTAATATATAAATGGTTGAATCAATTGATATAGGATAGATTTATAGTGTGATGGAATATGAAAACAAAAGTATACTAGAGGTATTTTAATTTGTAGGTTCCAATTATTTCATATATGATACTATTTCAAATCTCCTAACTAATTTTTTGGTTCAAGACATGATATCAAAAAGAAACTAGTTGGGGGACATATATGGACAAAAGGAGTTATCAAGAGAAGGTGGGATGATTGTTGTTAAGGTGAAAGTGAAAGTGTGAGGAGGAAAGGTAGTTGGAGAAAAAGGTGATGTAATAAATAAACTTAACGAGATAGAGATTTCTGTTGATTCAGTATTTATATTGAAGTTTAATATTTTGAATTTGTACTGCGTGGACCCCAATTAAAGGAAAACGTTCTTTATTAATATTGTTTTTTATATTTAAAACTCAAATCTAAAATTTTTAATTTAAAAAAAAAAAAAAATCTATTCATTGTACCAAATGGTTTGGTGGTTGGAAATGAGAGTAGTAAATGTGTAACATCCGGTAGGTGCGCCTCAGATTTTGCACGACAATTTCCTCAATTTATTGCTTTTAAAGCTTCAATTCCACTGAAGTATTCAACCATAAATATTTCTCAAGGACCCCCTCCCACTCTCCCAGCCCCACAAACACTTCATCACACTAAATGTACTTCAAAAATATATTAATAAAATAAATATGTATTTTAAGTTGGGAAATTTTCCCATATAGCAATTTAAACATAATTTAATTAGGTTCTAATTATAATTCAAAGCTAGATGTTAAAGAAAGTAAAGCGATAAGTAAGATGAGAGGGTGGAGAGATGTGTGTGTGTATATATATATATATGTATATATAAATAATTGTATTTGTATATCTGCATACAATTGAATCGAAATCAAATATTTGTATTTGTATATTAGTTTCCCTCTTGTTTTATACAAATAAATTATACATTTATATTTGTACAAAGCGAGAGAGACGTACTGAAGAGAACTAACAAGGAAAAATTTGTGTTTGTATAATTATGAAAAATGTATTGGACGAATAGATATGTATATGTATTTATATATCTAGTCTCTCTCGTTTTATACAAACATAGACACAAATTATTCATTTATATTTGTGTACTTTCTGTTTGTGTAAAGTGAGAGAGAGATTAGCAGAAGGGAGATGAGAGAGAGACTGAGTATGGAGAGGGGACAAGCGAGAGAATGATAATTGAAAAAAGAGAAGAAAGACGAGCGAAATTTCAAAGAGAGTGGACAGATGCGAGAGAGAGAGAAGTGATAAAGAAGAATGTAATATAGCTAGAAATAAGTTTTAAATTGTAATTTAATGCAAGATGTAGCCATGTTTAACTCGAATACTTATTTAGTACCTTTTTTTCCCCTCAAATTCTAAAATATCGTTCACATTGTATTGTACATAAATACAAGCACAAAGTTATTATTTTTGCAAGGGCCGATGAGTACATGTTTTACCTTCTGTCAATGTCAGATATCGAAATGCTAAAATATCTTATTTTTAATCTCTAGTGGATTTATATTTTTGATATCTAAGGTCACCCACATTTTTTTGGATTTTCACCTTCATGTTCGGAGTACACACTAGAGTTTTGACTAAATCTGAATTGCGCATTGCAGAGTCTATTCAGGGATGGCCGGGTGCCAACAATTTTTTTTTTATACCAAAAACTTGAACCGAGACTTCTAGTTAAAGTGTACACTCACAAAAGTTTAGAATATATCTTCCTCTTAATTTATGTAAAGGTATTTAATTGAATACAATTTTTTTTTTTAAAAAAAAGAATTCTTAAATTTATGACATAAAAAGAAAAAAAAATAAAGAAGTATAAAATCAAAATGTTACATAAATAGGTACAAATGAAATATTTTTAACTATTCAAGTACAAACATTCGATATAATTATTTTCACTAACTAAAGCAGCAAAAGTAGTAAATTCTCTTCCAGTTTTAAACATGGAGTTGATAATTAATTTTGGTAGAACATACTTATCATAACTTTCGTTTGCATTTAAGTGAAGAGGCAACATATATATATATAGAGATAATTAATTAATTAATTCTTATTCACTTGAGACATCATTAATTAAAGAGGTATATAATTGCTAAGGTATATATAACATCTCATTATTATAATAATAAAATAATAACTTCAAACAGAAGTCACACCATTATCATTCCATGCCTTCTATATCACATGCATGTCCTCCCTTTTTAGAATGCATGTACCTGCAGGGTGAATTAGTTTTAGCTCTTTTAGTAACTTTATATTTCTTCTATTGGATGAGGAAAAAAAAAGAAATAAGGTTTGAAATCATTCTAAATTTAACGTGAATTATTACTTTAATTTTTTAACTATAGATAATCGTAAAAATACTCTTCTATAAGGGCGGCTTAACGTAATTGGGGGCATAAAGCGAAATTTCAATTCGCGGCGTAAAATATAAATATACTTCATTTACGTATTTATTTAAAAAACTTATACTATTAAGATGAAAATTATTAGTACTTAATATTATTTTTTCAGTTACTAGTTTTAGGTAAGATTTTATCAAACACAACATTGAAAAACATCTTTAAGTGAGACAATTATTATATGTATTGTTAACATAATGATACAAGTAATAAGTTGATAAATATTAAATAAAGATAAGAGTTAGAACCATAGAATTTGACTCAAAAAGTTGATGACTTGGTATAACCTCATTTTAATATGCTTAGAGTAATGCTTGATACTAAAATTTGAAAAAAATAAAAAAGAATTGTAATTCACTTTGTAACACTTTTCATTGTTAATTCTCATTTTTAACAAATTACGAAAGATGTTAAAGTGGATAAAATAATTTATTTTTAAATAAATTATACTTTTTATCATAAATAATTAATTTTCTTATAAAAATTTTAACACATAATTTATTCTTGACAAAAATTTGGATTCCCGAAATTTGGGGGCCTAAAGCAAAGGCCTTATTATTTAATGCATAGAGCCGGCTCTGCTCTTCTACTTGATTAAATGAATTCTAAATCACCCCTCTTATACCAAGTGAATTCATATATAAAGTTATCAAGACGATTCGAGTCTAAGACCTCTTGATTAAGAATGAAGATATACTTATCAGTCTATCACAATTTTTTTTAGTATTATATAGGCTTAAGTCATCATCGGCCCCTTAAAGTTGTCCGCATAATTCACTAAGACACTTCAACTAAGACTAGTACTAATTGAACACTTTTACTTATACAAAAACCTTCCTATTAGACATTTTTTGATAATCAGCAAAAAAGTGAATAGTGTATGATACACTTGCGTGGCAAATGACTAATTAAAAAATAACATTTAGCATTGGGCCCCGAAAATTATAAAAAAAAACACATTCAATATCTAACTTTTTAAAAAAGAAAAAAAAATGAAAATGTCAACCTATTCTACCCCACCCTACCCCAACCCCCTTTCATCTCATCTTCTTCCCCAAAACACATTCTTTCTCAAATTACAAAATCTTATTCTTTTCAAATAGCTTCAAGATTATTATATATATATATATATATATATATATATATGTATATATATATATATATATATTTCATACTAAGAGTGAAGAAGAAAGAAAATTTTGTTGGAGGTTATTCAACTCTACATCGATGACAAAATGAAACTGATAGATCCAAAATTATTTCTTTCAAATTTTTTAATATCATTTTTGATAAATTTAATGAACACATATAAATTTGAGTAAAAATCTTTGTTTGAAAATTGTGATAAATAAATATCGATTAACTTTTTTTATATGTAAAAATTATTTATCTTCTTTCATCTTCTTCATATTTGTTCCTTATTTTTATGAGATTTGAAATAAATCATACGAAGACTTTCTTTTAAATCTGAATCTTCATAGTTGATTTTCATTTATCTTCATATTTGGAAGATATAAATTTTTTGTATATAAAAAAAGAAAAAAAACAATGTTGGAGCTAAAATGAAGAAAGTTTTACAAACTAAATTAAGAAGAAGATGATAGGTAAGGAGTGAGATATTTTTCTTTTTTGAAAAAAGTGTAAATAAACGAAGAAAACTATTTTTTAAGTTAATTATAATGTCAAGTGTTAATAAAAGAAGACAAAACATAAAAAGAATAAAAAAGACACTATTTTAAGTCTTTTCACGCGCTTCAGGGAAGTGCAATACACATTTTTTGTCATATCAGCATTTTGTGTCTAATAGATATATGTTTTGAACAATTTAGGTATTCAATAGGTACAAGTCTTAGTTGAGGTGTCTAAGTGAATTATGCGGACAACTTAATTCATTTATTCCTCAATGAGTTGATTATTTTAATCCCAATCAACTCAAATTTCCTCTAAATAGATCCAAAATTTAAATATGAATTCATCTTGATGTTTTAAGTCTTTTGATATAATACTCACTCAAAAGATCACGTTTAGAACACGACGGATTTTGAAATTTGGTTGAGCTTTGAAGAAATTTTGTGACTAACGGAGTCTTTCATAAAAACAGATAAATTCAAAATCTCCTCTAAATATTCTCAAATTTTAACTTTGATGTCCTCTCAAAATTTAGAATTCTTTTAATATATCATTTCTGTGACTCAAAAGAATTTAAAAAGCTATAATAGTACATTAAATCTTAAGCTTCCTTTCACGTTTTCAATTAGAGAGAAACACGAAAGCAGTGAAGAAGAATTAAGGAAGAGGAGAAAAAATGTTTTAATGGCCCAAACTCAAAAAATGTAAATAGTAATTTCAATTAAGCACGTGTTACACTTCTAATTGCAAATGTACTTTAATGTAATGTTACAGTAATTTTATTAGGAGGGAAATGGGATCTGTTACCCTTTCTATAATTTACTTTTTATGAATAATTTATCGATTTGGACATGAACGTACTTATTTTGAAAAATTTACAAAGCAATTCAAAAAATAAGTTTCTCCATACATATAAAAATGTATATAAAAAAAAGTTACACAAATGAAGATTTCTTATAAAAAAATAAACTAAATGGTAAAGTTATAGAAAACTTTATGTGTTCGTTTGGTTGGACACTAGCTATTTCTAAATTAATTACTATGGAAAAGTTATTACATCATTTATATGACTTATGCCTACATCACCGAGGGCTCGTTTGATGTGAAGTATACGATATAACATGAGATTATTTTTTTCTCATGTTTAGTTGAAGGTATTAATTAACATTAGATTAGTTATTCCATCATTTTTGTCATCGTGGTGGGATAACTTACTCCGTATACATGACGGAATAACTCATCCCAGAATTAGTTATCTTGGAATAACTTATCTAGAATTATAAGTTATCTTGAGAAAAATAACTCAGGACTATATAATACCTTCAATCAAACCCTAGATAAAATAATCCTACATGTATTTTATCTTAAAATTGATTTACCTAATATAATACTTTACACCAAACGATTTCAATGTCTTATACAATTACTATAATAATTATAAAAAATTTAGTCTAAAGATTTGTACAAATTAACCTAATAATCTAATAAGGAGTATATTCCTCTATTCTAATTTTTAGGACACATATTACTACAAATATATTTGGAGAAAACTTCAGAGTAATTAAAAATTAGTGTTTGACCATATTATTTGTCATTACTTGACAAATATATTTGACAAACATCCTAAGTTGCCAAATTCTAGCATTTAAGAATTTTTAAGATTAAAAAATTACCCAAAACTTTATTTTATTAGATCACCAATCATTTATCGTTTTGGACTAAATCTCACTCCTAGTTTGTTATTCAAAACTTTTATATTTTATAAAAACATTCGCCGTTTATAGTTTTGGACTAAATTTCACTCTTAATTTGTTTTATAAAATTTATATCGTAATATACATATTTTATATAATTTTATCCAAACATGCTTTCCAAGATCAGTTTCAACTACAAACAGTAATAGTAATTTTTCGTACACAAATCAACGATATTTCCTTTTTGTTTTCTTCACTCTTTTTTCAAATTCATATTAATTATGTTATTTTTCATAGCTTTTAACTTAACATTTTCAGTATAAAAATGATAATACAAATTTATGGATATGTTTAATAATTTTTAGAACTTATTAATATAAATCATTTTTTTTAAAAGTCAAATATTTCTCTCAAATCTATGATCAAATCCACGGTCATTAAAAAATAACTTGCCAAAAATATTTGAAAATTTATGATTATGTAACGACCTGTTTAGTCGTTTTGAGCAGCAGATTTTATTTCTGGAAAACTGGCTGAGTCGACGGATCCCACGACGGACCGTCGAGGGGGTCTCGTTCCAAAACACGTAGAATTCTGAAATTTGGGTACTGAAATCGACTCTCTGAACTTCGTGACGAAATGACAGGACGGACCGTCGCAGGCATGACGGGCGGTCACAGACCTTTTACTAAAATCGAGTCTCTGAGCTTTGTGACGGACCTGCAGGACGGACCGTCACAGCCTCCGTCAGCTCACTCGGGTCGGAATTCTGCTTAAGTTTTAGAGGGGCGTTTTGGACTTTTCATGCTTATAATTATAAAATTAGTGGTTTAATATTAATAATTCAATTACTTGGGGTTTAAAGGAGACAACCTTAAAATAAAAAGTGGGTTATTTTATTCATCTTTTATACTTAATTATATACTAATTAGGGTAAAAGAAAGAGGGTTTTTGAA
>NC_028642.1:39550961-39592779 GCF_001406875.1 Solanum pennellii | reverse complement strand
CTTCCAGGTTTTGGGAACAATAAGTATTGAGTTTTTATAAGTTATTTAATCGATTTTCATTAATGAGTTTAAAGTCTTCCGCATTATATTTTGTTATTGATGGTTGAAATGTTGGGGATTAGATTGGTTGGTTCGCTCACATAGTAGGATAAGTGTGGGTGCCACTCGCGGCCCGTTTTGGGTCGTGAGTCGTGACAGATTAAATGCTAACTTATTTTTAATTCATCCCAAAAAAAAGTCATCTTTATATAACTAATATGAATAAACCTTCATTTTAAAAATTTCTTTTTATTCTTAACCAAATAATTTACGATATATAAAAACCACAAACATCCAAAAGGACAAAAAGTTTCAAAAATTTGAATGGAACGCCAGGTACTCTCCTGTGAAGTTGCCAGCAAATTTTTGACAATGCAGGGGAATAGAAGTCTCACAGATTTACTGTTCAATTTTGACACTGCTGCAAGGGAATACAAGTCAAAAAGATGTAACAAAAGCAAAAAGACAAAAGCCAGAGTGCCGTTATGTGACTTTTGGATGTATACCTATCGTATATACTAGACTAGACTGCCTCTAAAAATATTTTGGCTATGCTCAATTCATTCTAGACTTCTCTTATTATTATATTAGTCTAATGTCTACTTTTCTAGAAATCATGATTTATAAAATTACTCAAAATTTTAAAATATTTTTTAATTTGACGTAAATTATTAGTTTCATTTTTAAAATTCTTAAAATAGTTTTTTACTTGACTAAATAAATTAAGATACACTTTGCATATCAAGTTGTTTCAAAGTTTTATTGGACCATACGGCTTTTAATAAAAAATCAAAAAAAGTGTTGAAAACACCTCTAAAATTGGCAAAATATTAGGGGTGTATTGTTTTTCACTCATGTTGCAAGATTGAAAATGTATTTAAGTTTAGTTAGTCAAATAAATAAATATTTTTAAGGCTTTCATTAGTTTGAAGAAGAAACTAATAATTTGTACAAAAGTTTAGCGATGGGCTATCACTACTTTTCTCTTTAAAAATATATTGATTTGAAAATGAAGTTTTGTTTGATTACGTAATTGAATTTATAAATTATATTTTTTATAAATATGAAAATTCTATTAGTTCGTGATGAAAAAAAATAAAAATCAATTGTTATGCAATTTAACTGAATAAACAAATTATAGTCCATAAATAAAAAATCAAAACATTTTAAAGTATCACATTGATAAATTATGTTTCTATATTCTTTTTATAAATAAATAAATAATTATAAAATTTTAAATACATATAATTTTACAAAAATCTATTAGTCAATATAAGTAATAAATAGTTATTCTTTAATATAATATTAACAATCTGAAATGGGGATCACATCCATCAAACCAGTATTCAGAGAGGAAAGTAGAGTGGCGGATTAGGCATGGCAATGGGGCGGGACGGATGGGGGCGGAGTGGGGTGAATTTAAGGCTATATGGGGCGGGGTGGATTTTAACGTTACGTGGGGTGGATCAAACGCGGAGCGGGTTAATGTGAGTTTTTTTAAAAATTAATGTGGAGCGGGATGGGTCGCGGGTATATGTGATTTTATGTGGGTTCAAACTTATTTTTATTTTTTTTTATATGTTATAGAGTGATAGAGCATTATTTATTAAGATAAGTTCATTAAAACTGCTAAAATATTCAAGATAATAAATGAAAATGATTCAATAAATAAGACAATTTCTTGCATATTTTTCAATTGACCTCTAAAAAACAAATTTTAAGTTACTATCCTATTAAATTAATACAATTTAATGAAAAATAAATTTTTTTTATAAATTTTTTTTTAGTAAAAAGAAAAATATTAAGAAAATCATGTGGACGGATTCATGCGGGGCGGATCTATGTGGAGCGAGGCGAACGGATTAAAAATAAAAGTGTTACTATGTGGGATAAGGCAAAACGAAGTGAATTAAAATTTTTATAAGTTAAGTCCAATCCACACCATTTCCACCCTAAACCGCCCCATTGTCATCCCTATGCCGGATGCACTGGCAAAGGAAGGAGCAAGCCCTCCCTTTTTGGGGGAAGCAATATAACATCTCCTATTTATCAAAAAATAAATTGTTCACATCGAATATATATTTTTTTTTTATAAATTTAAAATGATGCATTTTTATCTTTTATTGATATAATATATAAATTTATATATTGAATATTAATAAAAATTGAAATTGTGATTCAAAATCTCAAAACATACTTTTTTTTTAATTGAGATTAAAAATTACAATCACAAATTACATGTCTTAATATTAATTTGAAATCATGATTTTTCCTATAGCAAGTACAAATGCCTACTAAGTTAATTTCAAATTGAAATTTTATTTGCAAATAAATAATGTTTTATACTAATAGTAAACCTTTCCGATATAAATTCCAACGGATCAAACCAAAATAAATATGATATCGAATGAAAAAGAATACTAACATAATTTTTTATCCACCTACAAAATATTTCTTGTTTTTGTAGAGGAGTTCAACAAAACATTTTTCAATATTAAGAGTTTAAAGTATGTCTGGATGGATTTATAACTTTTTGTTTATAAGTTAAAAAATATAAGTTATAAATTCTATAATTTGGCATATTTATATCTTTTTTAGCTAAAAATAATTTCTTAAAAACATTTTAGAATTTATCCAAATACAATGAAAGTTCTGAAAGATATTTTTAGTTTAAATGCCCTTAAAATAACTCAAAATGAAAACAATACTCTAAATTAAAGGCAATTCATAAATTCAATAACATCTTTACGCAATGATCATTATGTTTCTGAAAGGAAAGCACAAAATAAATGTGCACGACAGGATAGTAGCGGAATAATATTCGTTAAAATTTTTTCTTCTATTTAAATCAAGAGAAAACAAAATAAATGTGCACACCCGTTAAAATTTTTTCTTCTATTTAAACCAATAGAAAACAAAATAATGCAAGAATAAAATAATTTGGGCAGCGAACTAATTAACCAAGCAAGAAAAATAAATCAATACAAGAGACGCCAAATTTAACGTGGAAAACCTCTTCAGTGTGAAGAATAAAAACCACAAGACCAAAGCTCCATTATTATCAACAAGAGTTACAAAAGTGTCCTCCAAAATGGTCACCAACAACATGCCAAACAATGAGCAACACGACTACAAGATAACACCAAAAAACTAGAGAAATAAGAGAAGCAAAAATATCAAATCGCAACTACTATTCACGAGCCAAAATCTAGAGCTACAAGACTCCGAAATCACCCTCTCTCAGTTCTCAATCAAAGATTAAGGTGAAAGAAACACACTGTCCAAAAATTAGCTCAATCGGACAAAAAACAAAACGAGAATCGTGATTCGAAAATGGTTGCTAAGGCTTGTGCGAGAATCTGCACTTTCTTATTTTTCTCTTTATATGACTGCTTTCAAACTCTTGTGATTCACCTCATACGCACCATAATATTGGGCTTATGGGCAAAATTGAATAGTTAAATTTGGGCTAATTTTAAATCTCAAAGGAAGGAAAATACTCAAACCCAACATATTGCCACTACAACAAATAAAAAATATGGGATGATTATTTAGTGAAAATATATAATTGTCTCTATATATATATTATGTTTAACAGTATAGTTAATATGATGTTATTCAATTGCTGTTAAATATTTTTGCAATGATAAATATTATCGATAAAAAAAAGAAAAATTAGTACCTATCAAATATATTTGTTTTGTCGTAATATTTAAAATGATTCCTTACAAGTTGAATTAGCCTCACCTTACAAACGAGAGAGCTTACGTTGATAAATATGCACGTGAAGCTTCTTAATTATGATTTTTAATATAAAGAAATTACATTAAACTATTTTTAGCTAGCGCTTGACTCCAAAATTTCTATATATTCTTGGCGGATCATTTTTGAGTGAATTTTAAAAAAAATATATTTACTGTCAATTGGGTTCTAACACAAAAGGATTTAATTTTGAAATTACTCGAACACATTATATGTTATAGCATATCATTCCTCTGTCTATATCTGATTATTCAAATGAAAAAAAAAAGAAGGAATAAGAGAAGCTGACTGAAATATAAATGTAGCAATAAGTCCAGACAGTAAAATGACATTAATTAATTAGAGAATATATGCATTTAGTTTTGATAGCTGCATTTCGTTTGTTTGCTAACTAACATGACGTGAGATTTTTGTACAAACAGATTGTGGTGATAGGCTTCTTATCATGTATATATTTTTTGTCATATGTTTGGTATTGGGGAGTAAACTGGTGGAACTTAATCTTTGTGATTGAAATAATTTTTGTATGTTTGCTAGGTACCAAGAAAAATATTTTTCACAACAAATATATGAACTTCTTATTTAATTTTTAGTGTTTGATAAATTAGTAAAAGGAAAATAATAGCCAAAGAGCATTTATAGTAAAATCTTTTTAAATTAATATAGGCGAGACGGTGGTGGAGTCAGAATTTTTGCCAAGGATGTTCATACTTTAGGACAAAACAGAATAAAGAAAAAAATTAAAGAAATTGCCACAATTAGGCCCGAACCTAATACACAGAGGTATTTTTGCGCAGCCTTAACCGCTGGGTGTCAACCTTTATTATATTAAGGTTGTTTAACATTTAGTATATATCTAAAAAAATTGATATTTAGTATATATCTTCGAAAAAATTTCCTACGAAGGTTGTTCATGTGACCAACCTTGCCATGCCATAGCTCCGCCCCTGAGGCGAGATCATCAAATATTATTTTTTTGTAGAGGTATTATTTGATCGATAAATTAATATTTATTAATTTAAAGAGTGTTTTGACGCCAACAAAATTGTTTCGGGATGAAATTTCAAAGAATTTGAAAAAACCTACTTGTGAAAACATCATCATTTACTTGAGGTCATGATTATTGATCTTGGTTACCACAATAAAATGAACGTTAATTACCTATTGAATGGGTTAAAATTATATATGCTCAAAGGTCCATAGCTTAAAAACAAATTGTGGATATCATTGGAATAACAATGTTGATGATAAAGTTGAAGATGATACAATACTTTTGGACTAGTTATGCTTAAGGAAACACTTTGCACAATCTAGAATTCTTCACAATTTTATGGTGCGATTAGAAAAGACAACATCAAGACTTTTGGTTGAAATAAGAAAAGTTAGAGATGAGCTTCAACTATATTTAAATTTTATCAAAAACCAGAACATAATAAAATTATATTTTACTAAATTGTTTTAGATATATGTAACGACCTGAGCCGTCGTTATTTAGGAGAAACAAAAATTCGAGAAATTCTAGGTCACTGTTTCGCCACAGTGAGCCAGATGCCGCAGGGCGGGGCAAGCCGGCGCCAGGGCGGGATAGGCTAGCAGAAAGTAAATTACGAGAAATTCTGTTTCCTCCATCTTCCTAAAATACCTAAATAAGTCATAAAACACCATAAATACCTCAGAAAGGTTGCTCTAAGCTTGGGAAGGAAGGAGAAGGAGATCTCTAGCGCGGGGATGGTGAGATCTTACGAATTTTTGGCCAAATTCACCGTCGCGAAGCTTGAAAAACTTGAATCGAAGTCAAAATTTCGTGCAACTGCTTGGTGCCCAAGTAGGCTAGGTTTTTATGTATTGAGTAGTTTAAATCTGTGCTCATTGTGTAATATATGTAAAACAATGGTAAAATTATGTGTAAGCCTTCGTGCTCCGAATGATCTATGATTCAAACCCTAGAAAGAAGCCTTAGGAGTGAATTAGGGCTGAGTATGGTCGAACTAGGGTTCCATGATGTATGTGACGAGGAACCCATTGTAGGTGATGGTTGTGATTCTATGATTGTGTGATGTATGTATGTTCTTGCTTCATTATGATACTTGTAGGTATATGAATGTTGCATTATTGATCACACTTGTTGTAAATGGGATAGACGAATGACTATATGCCAAGAATCATTTTTTGATTGTATGACTTGAGAGGATACTTATTTTTGTGATTGTAATGTGTTGATGAATCAGATTCTCATATTTCGATATAACTAACTGGGATCAAATTGCCACGTTTCGACATAACTAACTGGGATCGGACTGCCACGTTTCAGCATAAAAAATGGAATCAAATTGCCACGTTTCGACATAACTAATGAATCGGGTACCACGTTCTGGTATACTAACAGTTTGGACTAGGTTCCATGAGAGGACTAACTAGTTTATTTAACTGCTATATTTGGAAATTGTGAAATACCTTGTTGTTCTTCATGTCAATGTTATTGTGTATGCTCTATAACTGCATGTGATGATATGGTCGTTTTGACTATATATGTTGCACTTTTATGATGAGAAATAATTTGATTGTCCTCTTGTTGAACGAACTCATGGGGTATAGTCAAAGGGCAATAAGGGTTCAAGGGATGAGTAATGGATAGCGAGAGTTGTTCGTGTGCTGCAATTGCGAAAGAAAGAAGTAGAGATACTGTATGCGATGAAATATACTTAGGTGGGTTTCACCTTGGGGAAAACGTTTGAGTTTAGTGATAAGGAAGTTGTTGTAGTGCGTTATGTGATCATGATTGAGTAATGTGACTAGAAAGTAAGAGTTCATAGTGCGTGGTTCGTTGGAATGCTCGTGGGTGGAATTGGGGGTTCGTTAATGAGTTGAATGGTTAGGCTATAATCAAGAACATGATGAGCAAGTTGTTGAGAAGGTTAAGAAGCGGGTGGCTTATATTGTGATCTTACTAGTCGGTTTCTTATTTTATATGGTGGACGTCGGGTTGACGGGTGATGCCTATTAGTACGTGTGTACTGATACTATTCTTGCTATTTTTTTGACATAGTCTGGATGTAGGATTGGTGATGTCTCATTAGGTGAAGACGAAGAATTCTCCAATAGCTTCTACTTTTCCTTTCCGCATGGTTGGAGCTGTGTCTTTTGTTACCTTGTCTACTTGTACTCTTAGTAGCTCTTGTACTTGTTTAGACTAGATCGATGGGAGTTGATAAATTACTTTACAAGTTCTATTTAAAAGTGTGTTAAAAATGTTATTTATAAAGTCCTATTTTTGTAATTACCTTTGTTTTCATTGAATTTTCCGCATGTTAACTTTTGGGGTATGCAAGTTCTCCTACTTAGGAGTTCGGTATTATAGTGAATGCACGCATGGGTCGGTGGATTGGATCGTGACAATATATTTATACTTTTAATATATTATTAATTTATAATATTAATAGAATCATATATTTATATATGGGTCTTCCAAAAGTATATTATCTTATCAAAATGAATGATTTTTTTCAATTGGCCCAAGTCAGGATCAGAGGAAATTATTATCTTATAGAGATTATTACTTAACCGAATATTAATTTTATGAGGTTTTAATGTATATGTAAATTGGTAAAATAATAGTGTGAGAGAGGGTCGGGGGTGGAGAGAGGCGAAATGATGGGTTTGGAGACATTGGGTGAAGGTGGAGGAGACAATAAACTTAGAAATTAATTATAAACCTGTTTTTTCCTGCGACCTTCATGAAAATCACATTTCTCATTTTTTAAAAATTGTTTTACTTGGGAAAAAAATTTCCATTTTTTTTATCAATCATACCGGGAATTTTACTTTTACTAACGTTATAACTGAAGAATTGGAATATTTATATGGCACTAATTAGGGACGTTTGAAAACTGTTTATTCAGGTTATATTACTCCTAAATGTCCGGTCTTTTATCAACTCGATCGATCAATACATTTATTGAAAAAAATAAATTACCTGGCTTTATTTGATTAGATAGTGTACTTGATCGCGCTGTGTATAGTCATAAAAATTTCTCTTACCGACATAACAAATTAGTGATAAGTTGAATGTATATTAAGTTAGTAAAATTGGGCAGAACATTGATGAAGACAACAAAGAGTAGAAAAAATGCGTAGTCTCTCACGATTATGCAGTGTCAAACCTTTGATGGACAAGATGTTGGGTAGGATCACTACTTATACTTAAAAACTTTCTGCAAATTATTTTTGATTCATTGATGAAACTTTGAATAAGAAAATCTCTTTGTTCTTACATTAAAGGGAACATTGTGACCTGCTTTGATCCTAAATATTACATACTCACTCCAAACAAGCTAAGGATGTTCTTGAAAGCAACCAGCTATTCACATTTGATACAGCCATACAGAAGACGAACAAATAGCAAGCAGGCATGAAAGCCGACAGTGCCTAGCATAAGGAAGACACCACAACTAACACAAGCCATATATCCAAAGAAGAACGAGGTTTGCATGAAACCGTTCATGTCTGACCGTGAAAAGTAGTAGTACATGGAATAACCAAATAAGTACAAGCCAGTTGATCCACCACAAAGAAAAGACCTGTTTCAAGTGAGAAATTAGTCAGCCACAAAGACATAGCAAAATATTTCGATTGCTTAGCAATCAGACATTTGTAGGTGACTAAGATAATCCTCTGGCAAAGAACCTGCAAGACCAGATAAACTCGGTGCCCTACTGTCCTTGTGGAACTAGCAGGGAACTCTTTTAATGCAAAGTTAAGGCTATGCTCTCCAATAAGCTAAATGGCGAGATGGCTAAATTAAGGATATCCTCAAGAACCACTATAAGGTAAGCCAAGATACCGAAACCTCTTGAACAACCATAGCAGAAAGGTAGAGATTCAGGGTGACTTCAACATATGATTACTTAGCAAAATCTATTCACATCTTTAAAAATTATAAAAGCAAATGAAGGCAGAGAGCTTATCAATATGTTGGTTAAGCCCCTTAATTCTTTAAGAGAGGAAGGGGGTTCAAACCTCGATAGCTGTATTTTTGGAGGGAAAAAATACAAGCAAATGAAGATTAGGGCACTCTCCTTTTAATGAAGACTGGGAAGAATCACAAACTAAACTAAATAGCATGAGGCTCTTACAGTTTTTATTCCGTTTTGGTTACTAAAAGCTTAAATGAGGGTCCACAGGTCTTTCGTCTAGTGTAAGAGCGCAGCACATGACGTGTGGGTGAGGGGCACGCCATGGATCAAACTCTACGACAGACAAAAGTTTGGTATTTCAGTGGAGAAGGCTAAAGGATGGGCCTAGCTACTATCTATCGAGCTTCAGACCGTGTGCTACTGCCACTAAGGAATTTCTCAGTTCAAAAAAAGTTTTAAGGGGAGTACCAGCAGTCCAGGGCCATGGCATGCCACAGGCCTGAATGAGAACTAAAGTTAGATTTACAGATCACCCACTAAGAGAACTGGTGACAAAAGAATCAAACACAAGCCTTTTGAGCTAAACTTCCTTATTGACTGGTAAATAGAGAAGGAAAAAATCTTAGAACATGAATTTGCATTTGCACTTATAACAAAAAACATGATAGCAGTACTTGTTTCAAGAGCATTGACTGTCTTATGGTCATAGACGGGAAAATATAGACAAGAGCCAACTAAACAGCAACACAAAGAATTCAGGAAACAAAGATGTGGAAATTCTCCCACTAACTTATTTCCAAGAATAGCAAATCAATCTGCTTTGTATAATTGGATAGGAGATAATCATAATTTACACCTTATGAAAGAAAAGCAATATATAGTAACAAAAGCATCATAGTTATAAGATGAGAAAAGACGCACCTCCACCACCATTCATGATCTTCTGCGGCAAGTTGGATGTATGTCATAGCAATAGAGACAAGAGCAGTTGTAATCAGAAGGAGAATGAACACAACAAAAAGAATGCTATATATTGTGTATATCCTGTAACCCCAAACACTAGCAAATATGTAATATAGCTGAATATAGATGACACCAAAAGGCAAAAGTCCTGCCATTGCCATTTGGGTTATCACACGCCTGTACCAACGCTGTGGGGGAACCTCACGAGGACACTTTGTGGTGTGACAAGGAGCTTGAAACTCAGACCTTATTCTCTTCCCAGAAATCGCACCTAACACAAATGACGGTAATGCTAGAAAAACCCAGAGGAGAAGTATAACCACAATTGTGCCCAAAGGAAGTGCTGCAGTAGACCCATAGTTGAATGCAACAGTATTAAGGAAGAAAAAGGTTAGCAACAAGGGGCAAGAGAACATTCCTCCCGTCAGCAATAGAACCCTTAGCTGTCATGCCAAAAACAAGTTAATAAGGTTATCTGTACAATATTCTCTTAAGAGCTCAATTTGAGAGAGGAGTTTAAGGTAGCAAGAATCCTGCATATCATACCGAGTTGCTACCTTCGAGCTGATGATAAAAAGATACAGCCGAAAATCCAGCAACTGCAGAAGTTATTGCATATATTATGACCAACGCAGTGGGCAAAACTCCTCGATCATACGGTTGAAAAACACCAAGCACGCCTAAACATAGAATGACCACCACACTGCAGAAACATGATCAAGAAAGGTATCTTCACAAAGAGTTCATGCTGGATGTGTACTTCTTATTTAAACAAGATGATATCAAAAATTACTGACACTGCCAACATCTGTGTTCCACAACCAAGCGCTGAAGAAAGCAAATCGTTGCACTTTGGGTACCGGAAGACATCGCCATGGAGGCTTTTCCACCCAGTTTCTTCTTGGTTATCAGAAAATTCTTCATCCTGTGCAAGCCTTTACAAGATTGAGGAAAAAGGAGTATCCTTAGTCTGATACTAAGGTCAAAACATATCATACTTAAAAGAACAAAATGGATATATCTTCTTACTTGTAAATATCTCTCCTCAGGACTCGCAAGTAAATTGCTCCCATACATGACATCAAGATGAAAATTGTTGCACATGAGTTTAAAATGGAGAACCAGTGAATTTGTAAGTGATGAGGCAAAGCAGAAGAGCTCTTGTATTTGTCCATTCTCTTTTCAAATGGGGTGTTAATTTCCTTCCACACCACTGTGTACAGGAATTCTACATCAACTTCCTTATCATTTGTTACATCAGCTGTAAAAGATGGATCGACTCTAACTAGGATTTCAATAACATGGTCCTTGTGGTAGTAAATTTCAAATTGATAAAATGTATAAATGTGATATCTGTACTCATTAGGGTCATCAATTCCGTCCTTCTCGACCTTCCCAAGGAACGCCCATATTGGCAAGTCATCATAGTACATCTGGACGTAGTAATCCAGTGCAACAGCGGTTCTGAATTGTGCAACTTCCTCCTTTGTCAACCTTTTCTTACATATAACTTTGGCATCTTTGTCCGCCAAAAACTCGAGCTTATATGGAGCAAATATAAGGCGATCTCCATTCAACGCTTCACCAAACGATTCTTTCTTCTTTTCCAAATTATCTGATAATGTTTCAGCACAATAGAAAACCAATAAGATTAACAGGAAAACCTAAGAGAAGATTGACAAAAACAAAAAGGTAAAAAAAGAAAAAGATTAATGTGTGATAAGAATAGTGATCCTTATTCAAAGTAATAGACAATCAAGGACTTAATAAAAGTGAAGAAGAAAACCTGGTTGACAAAATGGAAGATCGAAATAAGCATAAGTTTCACTGCAATAGGAAATATGAAAAACATTATGGAAGCAGACAAAACAGTAAGAAACATTAGAGAAATGTTTCATTTTATTTGCTTCATTAAACTGCCTAACAAGATTGTCTAAGGCCTTTGATGACCACCTTAGTTTAACCCACAAAGAGATATGTCTGATTCATCAAACTATATTATCGTTTTCTATTGACCAGTTCCAAGGGTTTTATCAGATTTATAATCAGGTAGGAAATAAATTTGACATATGCTTCACCAAGCTAACCATTCACCTAAAGCAGAAAGTAATAAAATTGATCGATCAGAAAACAATTGAAGTATGATCTGTTAATGTGTATGCAGCTATGAAGAAAGTGTCTTCAAATAGAAACTATGTGGACGGGGTACTTCTTGGGGAAAGAGACAGGAATTTCCTTGTTTTACGTGATACTGAAGTGTTGATGAAGTGATCCTTTTAACCCCACTTGTGGGAATACACTGGGTATGTTGTTTTGTTGTTAACTAACCAATTAATGAATTATATACCTGACACTAACTGAAGAATGGATGACATTTCTTGAAAGACATAACGCAGAAGCTCAAACACAGTGATTGAAATGTTTAAAGTATCTACCTGGGATTAGAGAATGGGCCAACCTTGTTTGCATAGAAAGGGACATCATCTCCATTTTTATACCGATGTGTAGAGGCATCTGATTGTACTAAGCATTCAAGACTAATAATTACAGTTGTAAAAATGAGTATTACCACAGGTTTCTCCATTCTTCTTTGGCTTTTAAGATGAAAAATATGAAGTCAAATAAAATGAGTGCTGACTAGCACCAAGCTGAAAAAGAAAAAAAATGATGCAAGGCACATGAATTACATTTTAACACTTATAATCTTAAAAAACAAATAAGTGAATCCCAATGTAACAGTATATCCCATTTCTTGGCTAGATATATATACGACATGAGAAAGTATATGTGCTTGATGTGTTGGTTGTTATTTATATTAAGGTAAGGGTGCTCTGGAAACAAGAGGAGTTGGAACCTTGGACTTATTCTAACAAGTGAAGGTGTGAAACATACCATAACTTTAAAGATGCACAAGTCTTAATCTATAAAGGATTGATAATGATTTTTGAAGAAAACTTGTAACTTTGAAGTCTAGCATCCAACTATACAGCCAGTTTGCCATTTGGATTAAGGTATGAGCATTTAGTGAAGGTGCACAGTACTGAGGATAACCCTTGTATGCAATAGAAAATGTTGGTGTGATGCGTTGGAGGCCATTTTGGCCAAGAAACTCAATAGAAAGCTTGATGCATCGCGTCAAAGGCTTTTGGCGGCAAAGCTTGAGGATACTAAGGGGATTTGAAGTGTGTCCGGATCCTCTAGCATAAAAACCACGATTCCCAGCTATTTTCTCAATGATAACACCACATAAGTATGGGAAAAACACCTTTGACTCACACCATCCATGTCAATTAGGATATATCCCCTAGACACAGCTTCCAGCAGTGGCTGCAAATTTATGATACTAACACACAGAGCGGTAGCCTAAGCGAGAAAAGGAGAGAGTAAAGCTAAATGTGATGCCATTGATTCTGTTGGAGGAAGATCCACAGGGAAGAGAATTGCTTTTGCTAAAGAAACAACAATAAAATAAGCTCTTGCTCACCAAATTGTGGAGAGGGATTGGAGGGGCTAACATCCCATCAAGATTTCCCATAAGATTTCGAGGTAAGAAATCAAGTTTACACTTAGAAAATCAAGTTCGATCCAGATGTTGAGACACCACACAAGAGCAGAAGCATTGTTAGCTTTGAGATGGCTGACACTTCTCATGTGTGCCATTGAGATGTTTTTGATTTTAGTAGTTTGGTCATTTTGTATTGAACTCTGCACTCACTCTATCAAATCCCTTGGATTGTCATAGTAATATAGCATCCATTTTATGGATTGTATGATTTTGTTGGGGCTGTACCCCAACCTTTATGCTTTGTGTACTGTGAGCTGATTCTCTATACTTGGTGTTGGGACATATTATGTGGTTTAAGTGTAAGGCTTGATACAGATGTTGTTGTATGGGATTTAGCTTAAGACATGGAAGCATGGATGGTTCTATAAACACTAAAAACTCATCCCAATATCCTGTATGATATGATATTGATAATGCTTGCTCATCAGTTGGCTAAATTGTTATGGTTTTCCTAATGGAGTTAAATCTATCGGATATGATCAAGTTCTAAATTTTTTCGATGTGACGTCTTTATATGTTCCGGTAGATGAATCTCCCATTTCCTACCAAATTTTGGAAATTTGAATTCTCAATATTCCTTTGACCCAAACACCAGTTAAATACAGGTCGCTAATTGAAAATATTCTTAACGGGAACTGAATTTGATGAGGGCATGTACTATAAAAGGAAATACTTTCTCCAGTTAGATCAAGAAATGCAGCAGAGCACACATAAGGTTGAATTCTCAGTTTGAACTATGAGTACAGAATGAAAATGTTCAAGATTCCGTCAGATAGATCATAATCCTAACTTAAAAACATCAACTTTTTTTGGCATCAGATATCTGCCTATTTTGGCGAGTAACTGTATATAACTCACCAACTACACTTCCCTATCTGTCACAAGTTATAAATTCTCCTAATTAACTGTATCAATCCATCCCATAAGGATTACGAAGAAAGTTTTGAACTGAAACATTGTGCTAATCAGAAATGATAGGCATACTTGCAAACAATCAAATAGTAACAAAGGCAAAGCTTGAAAATTCCTTACAGAGAGAGAGGGGAAAGAGTCAACCACACCAAGTGGAAACAGCAATTGCAGAGAGGAACAAGGACAGATTGAAGGGATACTCTCTAGTCTTCACATCAATACTTTGAAGCGCCGTGCTAAGGTCAACCACACCAAGTGGAATAATACTCAAACGGTTCATAATATTATAAATGGTCTATTTATGTGAAAGTTTAAATATGATCCGTTTTGGCCACTAGTTTTTTATTTGAATTTTGTTGGACCAGCTGAAATACTTCATAAGTGAACCCCCCACCCCCCCCCCCACCCCCAAATCAGTAATTTCTGTTTTATCGACTTACATATTAATATATAAACTGTCATCCAGTATTTCATGTATCTTTATTAAAAAAGTGTATTGGTGATTTGATTTTAGTTTGTATCTTTAGAGAGTGTAGGTACGAAAAGGTTTCGGTCGAAATTTTTGATCGATAAATTCGTAAATTGAGAAATAAAGAAGTTGCATCGGAGAAAATTCTTTGTAGGAATCAATTAGTTGAGGGAGCTAGTTGGGAAGCAGCGACAAATATGATGGCCAAATAACACCATCTCTTTCCTTCCGCTATAGTTTAAGCGTGAGGTAATAGTTTCTCCATAGCATCTATTC
Source organism: Solanum pennellii (assembly GCF_001406875.1). Classification (NCBI taxonomy): domain Eukaryota; kingdom Viridiplantae; phylum Streptophyta; class Magnoliopsida; order Solanales; family Solanaceae; genus Solanum; species Solanum pennellii. The sequence continues at coordinate 39,577,880 of NC_028642.1, read as the reverse complement.
AGCTTCATGTCTTTCAATCATCCGAGTATTAGTATGCTTACATGTTCATTAAATACGTACAATCTTCACATCTCAGTCTAGAGTCAACCATTCCGCCAATTTCAATTATGGAACTCCAGCTTTATCCAGCTTGATTAGACTTCATTAGACGATTAATAATCCCAAAAGGGGGGGATGAACCATTCTCCCTAAGTGTATCCATTCAAACTAGACAAATTTAAATCTGACTTGGTGTAAAAGTCTAATAATAAGTGTGTAAAGGATATTGAATGTGAACGGACTTTTAAGCATGAAGAGTTTTTCTGGCCTAATACCAAGAAAATGAAAGGTCGTGACGCCTTCTTTCCAACATATTCGACCGTTGTCAATCTAACTTTCTGCTAAAAGTTATGCCCATTTTACTAAGCATTATATATTCTGCTTGATCCTCGGCCGCGCGGCTGTGCAACAAAGATAGTGCTACTATTAATGTTGCGTGAAGTATTAAGTGAAGTAGTTTTCAGCTGCGCAACCGTGCACGTTTCTTGAAAATTCTTTTAGTTTTCTTTTTCATGTTCTAGGAGGGGTGTTTTATTTTTTTCTTATTTCATAACTTCAACCCATGAATATTGACTTTCTCCAAAGCGCAAGTCAATCACACAATACGAATCTTAGTGTCAAGGCGGACAAGGGTTAACTTAGGATCACTAGTGACTCCAAGCACCATATTACGACTAGAGGGTAGTCTCAGATTGTGACAATTAGGTCCGAGCTTTTGTCTCCAGTATACATATCATTGTCCAGAAAAGAATCAGCGGCATTGACTCTTTTTTCTGCGTATCACAATAACAATGATATTTTAAATTTTTAAAATTTAGTATTTAAAAAATCATCTAACGTTAGTCAATTCTATTTAAGTTAGTTAATTTTTCAATCGATCGATCAATTTTAGACATGCTTTTAGTATTGTTTACTTAAGTAAATAAATAAAAATGAACATAGAATTTCAAAATTTCATTTAACTTAAAGCAAAAAAATTCAGATGAGAAAATTGTCACCCATAACATGGTTCATGATTTATTTTTAATCAAAAGGTGGACAAGCCACAAATATATATATATATATACGGACTCACCCTTACATGACAAATTTTTCTTTAAATTTTTTTCTAGTGGTTAAGATGTTGCAAAATTTCTTAGGATTGTGTGTTCAAGCCCTGTTGCACTCATAAATATTCTAGTGGCCAGTTAAGATGTTGACAAAGTTTCTTAGGGCGGTGTGTTCAAGCCGCGTTGTGAGTTATTTTTTTATTTTCTTACCACACCCATTGACACCCTTCATGAGAATCCTACGTCCACCACAATAAACAATAGTCTTACATAATGCCAACATACCAAACGTGCCTGCACAACAATAAGGATAAGCTCATTAAAGGTCCTAGCCAAAAAACAATAAAAATACAATAATTAAATAAAACAAGACAGTGTGAGAACCCAATTAGGGAAGCAATTGACTTTCATGCCATTTTTCACTGGTGACCAATTCATCAAAGATAAGAGATAACAACAATAATATCAATTCCTTGTGATACTCGCCTCCTACGACACATCCCATCTGGTTTAGAAATAAAATGCTTAAATTTATTTCACTCAGGACACCAACAAGTCTCACAGGGGCCATGAAATTCGATCCATATAAGATTTCTTCATCTCTTTTATGCAATTCAATTATATATATTTGAAAAGGTAAGGAACCACCTGGAACTCACTTTAAATCATTAAGTATTGATTAACCAACTATTTAGTCTTATTCAATAAGTTGAGCCTCAGTTGAAGCTAATACCACTGCTAGAACATGACATCATAATTAATTCCTCATCCTTTCCCAGTTTAGATACCCACTCTTGCCAATAAGTTGAAATCTTCTTTACTATACCATAGGGATGTTATATTATACTAAACAACAACTAACTCCCTAGTTACTGTGTTCACTTTATGCGCACTGAGTAGTTTTGTTATGGACCATGTTGGTATGGTGTTATATCTCTTACTTGTGTTGTAGCCAACTCTATTGCATTATTTTCTCTATCTTCATTGTTGGTTGTGTGTCACGCTCCGAGGCTACCCCTAGGCACAACACAATGCTTAGGGTCAAAAGTGACCACAAGCTAAACCATTGCCTAGCATATCTATACAAGTTTAATTAAAGCATGAACTTTGCGAAAGCTAAAAATAGTTAATATCTGAAATCCAGAAAATTCTTACAAGTCCGAATATATCAAATATATAAAGAGTTTAGTGATGATTGAAACAACACTTAACAACTCGAACTTAATCTACTCTATGTGTCACATCTGGGGAGCACCCTCTAGAAGTAACATGGCGTACTTGACCTCTCGGAGGTCTTATACAAGCCCATAGTTATTATTCATCGCATTGTCATAATAAATTTAGCGGAAAATTTAAAACTTTCCATAGCACATCATATGCTAGAAATTTCACTTCATATATATAAAACATCATATTACATACTTAAACTCTAAGTCTCTTTGCCATCTTAGACTCAACAACTTTAGAGTACATTAGGGACACGACCCTTAAGACATAATATATAACTATACAATATTTAAGAAACTTTACAGTAAACTAAACATTAGGACATCCTTGGACTTAAGGATTCCTTTCCTTGAGCTTGGGAATCATCTATCAAGCTCCTCAATCATATAGATATCCTTTAAGCATCCATAACCTACACTTTGTGTAAAAAGTAGAGAAGAATGAGATTAGTACAAGAATGCACTAAGTATGGCAACCATGCAAAAACATGCATTTAAAAGGGACATTTTTTTTTTTGAAATTATACTTCATGCCTTTTTGAGTAATTCTTTATAAAACCTTTAGACAATTGCATATATATAATTCACATACTTCATATAGACATATTGAAAGTCCAAACATCATATAAAATCACATATAGAATTTATGACATTTTCAAGTCACATTACAGTGAGTTCTTTTCCTTCTTTACAGTGAACTGTCTTTCTTTTAGTCATTAAACTCCCAAGTAACCCCCTAGTGATACTTGGTGCAATGCATCACCTTAGGGCCACAAGGAGACATACATATAACCTACATAAGCCAACACACATCATATAATATATCAAAGGCACATTTAAGTCAAGATTCCTTTAGCTTTACATTAAGCTACTTCAATTTGTACATATTTTTACTTCATATACATCATTATAAGACCTTGTTCATGACCCCAATCTTAGTCTACTAGTGCAATGTACATGTGAAGCCACATAACCCCACACATACTTAGTAAACCCTTCATGATACCACAAACCTTATAATTCAATTCATACATCAACATATTAAGTTAAGACAACCTCATTCATGTCAACGACCTTCATCATATAGTCATTTAGACTCACATAGTGCATATAAGAATAAGACCACATCATATAGAATCATATCATGCACATCTTCATGACAAATAGACAAATGCTACAAAGTCATGCATATGGACATAAGCATAATCATACACATTAGGTCACCTCTTCTAGGACTTCCTAAGGAGCTACTTGTGTAATGTCTAGATGGGTTCATTACTTCCACCTATTCTGAGTAACCTCCCTTAAGTCATCCTAGTTAGGATCCTAGTCATTTACTTCCATTGTCCATTTTACTTTAGGTAAACTATAGCCTTAACCGACACCAAGACCATGGGTGCTAAACATGGAATTTGGTGTTGTAGAGCCTTACACCAATGGAAGGTGTTCCTACCTATCCAAGGTAGAACATTAACATACATCCTAGCATCCTAAGTGATAACACTTGCTAGATCCTATGGGGCAAGCATAGTTTATGGAACTAAGAGATAGGTATAATTTCTCTACAAGCCATTGGGCAATTGGGGCCTCCTCTCATGAGAAAACATGGGTGAACCTTCCTCAAGGGGAAGTCACCACCTCATGTGGATCCATAGGTGAGTATTCCTATAACGGAAGTCAACACTTTATAAGGAACAATTGGTGAATCTTCCTCCAAGGGAAGTCAACACCTCTCATTGTCAAGTTCACTCGGTGCTAAGCTATGTTCCCTTTATTAAAATCCTTCATTAACATTACTTTATAAAATATAGGCTTAGGAGAATCATCCCCTCATATGCTTAGCTCATAGGTCATAGATGAGAGTTCGTCTACCTAAATCATGTGAGAAATCCTTTACATGGACATAACATATGTATTAGCACTATCTAGTTTAGGATACACTTGATCACACCTTTCAAGGCTCCTCTATTGACTAGATGATCATTCATGTGTGTGAGTGTACACATATATGTGACCAAACCTTTCACATAACACATTTAGACCACACATGTTCATATATCAATGCATGAGTATATATGTATCACTATATAAGCAATCCTTTTATATAAACCCACAAACACACTATGCACATTCATAATTCACCATATCTTATTAGTCATATTCATAATATGCCCATACTTTCATTTTCATGTACATAGAAAACAAACCTAGGAACTATCCTATCAAGGTACACATGTGTAATGCATAGGCAAAGTCCCATACCCTTGCCCATACTAGTACACCTATCAAGTCATCCTTGTTAAGGAAAACATACCATACTTTGATAGACATCATCTTAACATGGATAGTAGTAGACACTAGTGAATATGAAAACTACTTTTCATTTAGACACCATGACCTATACTACTTGTAAACATGTATAATGTGTGAGTGTGTCTGTGTCAACATGATCACATAATGGATATCCATAACATCTTGAGGCAGCCACCCTCTTAATACCATAATGCACAACAAAGCATAGACCACACAACACCATTTAGCATAAGAGGCAAGACAATCTTCACACTACATTCAAGACTCCTAACCTTAGCTATTCACACATTCAAATAGGGATGCATGGGTAAGGGTCATTCATCCTTAATACTTCATTAAGGGCAGCACCTACACATGATCTTTCATAACCATTTACATGCTCATAACAATAGTAACATAATCTAGATTTACAACTAAAGTAGAAGACTAGACACAAGATACACATAAGGTGATCATCATAACCATTCATTCATATATTCATCAATTTGCCTTCAAGGCCATGGTCAATATATATATAATGACAATAAAGTAAACATCGCCATCATAAGTGGACCGTAACACACAATGTCATACAAGGCTTCATCAACTACATTAATATAGAAAAGTAGGGAGGAATTTCCCATTCACCCCTTTAATGAAACAGTGCGCAGGCAGTGGCACCGGGCTGAATCAACGGATCACCATCGACGGCCAGTAGGTTCATCGACGGGCCGTTTGTGGATTCTGTCGATTGGACCTTGGCCTGTTCTTTGGTTTATCCTTGCCCAGGCTAAGTGTCCATCGATGAGACCCCCCCAACGGTCCGTTGGTCAACCAAATGGGCGTCGTTTTGGCTCGTCGATTGACACTGCCAAGGCAGTGTCTCGACAGCGTTGGGTCCTTCTTGTGGGCCCTTTAGAAGTCGTACTCGGACGTTCCTAACGTAAATACAAACCTTAACAAGTTTTAGACCTTCCACATCAGTTTCACCCATAAAAAATACACGCAACTCGTCGAAACAGGCTAGGCCCCATCAAGACACACTTGGACGTCTCAAGGGCTAATTTTCGAACGTCTTGGACGTTTTTGGACGTTTGACCTCCAAACTTCATGAAACTCCATATACTGTCTATAAATATCATTATAACTCATTTTAAGACTTAATAAGATCATGACATACCATATATAAACACGTATAGACACGTGAGGCACATAGGTGACTAGTCATCGAACGTCTTGGTCGTCCCTTAACGTTTGACTTCCAAATCACCTCAAACTTTATACACTGCCTTAATACCATATTATAAGTCATTTTAGGACCTTAGAACCTTATGACGAACATGTTAGGCTCTAGATAACCTAACTCATTTTGGGGTCTTACACTATGTCTGAGAGCCTTTAGCTTAATTGAGTTGCTAGAACATACCCCAACTAAATCTAATTAGAATGAAACTAAAAAGTAAATAATGTCTATAATCCTTAAACTATGAGGACTACCATTGAAGCTGTTGAATACAGATAACAAGTCGAGCTAAGTGCGATCTGAATGTTGAGTGCATGAACCTACATCATACAAAAATGCAGCGCAAAATTATGTGTCAGTACTTTGAATGTACTGAGCATGCAAGATATATGCTAAGATAAATAATATAAGAACTAAAAAAGAAAATAAATATACTGAACATGATTAAAAAATGAGTTGGATGTGATGACCAAATTCTAATCATGAAGATAACATGCTGAACTAAATAGTGAAGTAAATGCTGAATAGATGGTCAATGAAACATTAATCTGAGTGTGGCAAATACTATTAACTGACATAAACAACATGGGCTTAACATGAAATCCGACGTATACGCCCCATCAAGAGGACCCAATATACATTGTCGGGGTATAAAAACATGATTGAGGTGAGATCACTAGAACTGATCCCCAACAAAAGAAACTTATAAATCTATGATGACACGTAGTATAGGGACTTGAGGGTATGCTGAACCTTAGTCCAACTTGGTGCTAAGTCTACTCCCAACTTAATTTAAAGCTACTGAGTAATTCAAAATACTAATAATTAATTAGAATGCAATATATATATATATACTGAAAGATATGACATTCGAATTCTGAATCATGATTTGATGACTAATATGACTATCAAGCATAATTCATGAAATAGTGATAAGAAACACAAGCCAGAGTTCTGATTTATATACATGGAACTATACTAGTTCTCTAAGAAATATGTCATCAATAACATAAAAACTATAACAACTAAAATTTCAATGGTTCCTAAGATTTAAGAACATTAGGTCTGAAAAATTAATGGAGAAACTGAATAATTGATTGAATTAGGGAACTTATCGGTGAAATGAACCCACTAGTTAAATCCAACGTACCTTGTGGCAAAAAATATGGAGAAATTCTTTGAATTTCGGGGTTGAACTTGAAAAAGACCTTTATTTCCTCTTGGGAGAAACTGTCGCCTCTTTCTTTATTTTCTTTCTAAGTTGGATGATTTTAGGAGAATGAGGGTGTTAGTTAGTTTCTGACTAGATCACTAGGCTTAGACTGAATAAATGATGTAGTTTAATCACCAAATGTCGTAGTTTAAGAACCAGACCCATAAGGGGAAAAGACCAATGCAACCCTTACTTAAATGCTAATGAAGCAACTTCAAGAGGGGCTTCACGGGTCGTCATGATCAGCATGGTTCATCTAGAAGGTGGATAGGATGCCCTGCCCGACAAGTCTTTTCTAAAATCTACATAACCTTTTTCTCTGTGCTCGGGATTAGGCAAACTTGCGGCGTTGGGAAAAGGACTCAAGGATCATTAATTTGATAGGTTATGAACCATCTAATTTATTTTGTGATGAAATATATGATATTTTAAAGTTGACCCAAAACTCAAAACATGACAAGACTTTTCACGGAAAACTTCACAATCCGTGTAAAGCTCCACAAACCGTTTAGGTGTCTGTGGTCCTTCAAACTAACCTTGGATGCATTATCCTTGACTGGGTGACTTGTACGTACCCCTAGACGGCCCGTCCAAGTCACTGTGAGTCGTTAAAGGCATACTCTAGGTGACTGCTGCTTAGGTAGCCCTTAAAGAGTGGTTCACGATGCCCTTGACAGGCCTTCTAAGGATCCGTCTAGGTGACCTTTGCTTGAATGGTCACTCTCGACATCCGTAATGGGTTGTGGTCCCCTACACGAATTGTCTAGGGTGTTGTGAAGGGTTCATGGTCCATTTTGGATTCATGGACTTGTCCAATTTCCCCTTTTAACCCTTTCTCGATGCTTAAGGTGTTACAATAACTTCCTCTGGGATAATTTGTACTCGAATGAAATCTAAACAAGCTGAGTGTGGAGGAAAAAAGCTATAATCCCTACCATTGAGTAATAGAAACTGATATCAAACTGAACTGAGTTCCATAAACATGTAAATTTGTTGAAATGCAAGGATAACTGACCGAACAAGATACTGATACTGAATTACACAAGAGTAATTTGAGAGACTGGAGGGGAACCACTACCTCAAGCTGAGACGGAATCGGAAGGATAAATGTGAGGTTACTTGGACATTATGGCTGCCTCTATGGACTAACTCCTCCACAAAACCTTTACCGAAGTGACTTCCTTACTTCTCAACCTATGAACTTGGCGATCAAGAATTTCAACTAGAATATCCTTCATAGACACACTCCCTAAAGGTAATATCGATGCCGGATCACCCTCACACTTTTTCAAAAAGAAAATGTGAAAGACGAGATGAACCACTGCTAATTTTGTTGGCAACTCTAACTCATAAGCCACATTACCGACCCTTTTCTGGATTTTGTAAGGACCTACATACCTAGGACTGAGCTTATTTTTCTTGCCAAGTCTCATCACCCTCAATGGATGACACCTTCATGATAACCCAATCATCGATTTCAAATTGTAAGGCGAACTCTATGAGAGGTAGGTGATCATTCCAATTACTCACTGAAATCAATCACACAAGCTCTCAACATGTCATCTACGGTCTTAATAATATGCTTTGCCTGACCATCCATTTGCGAATGAAATATTGTACTGAGATTTATCTGAGTACCAAGATATTTCTAAAACGATTTCCAGGAATGTGATGTAAACAAGGGAACTCTATGTGTTATGATAGACAAAGGAACCCATGCAACCTGACTATCTCACTGTTGTAGAGTCTAGCATAATACTCCACTAATTTTTAGTCTTAACAACCAAGAAGTGAGCTGACTTAGTGACTCTGTCCACTATCACCCAAATAGAGTCATGCTGTCTGAGAGTATGAGGTAAACCTGTAATAAAATTCAAGTTTATCACTTTCAACTTCCATGTAAGGTTGGTGATCTCTTGATTCCGATGTTCTACTTTAATTTGTTGACAATTAGGACACTTATCCATAAGATCTATGATGTACCTCTTCATGTCGTTCCACCAATAGACTTCCCATATATCACGGTACATCTTAGTGGCAACCTGATGAATAGAATATCTAGAAGTATCACCTTCATTAAGGATCTGCTGCCTCAAATCACCCACATATGGAACACATAAGCGACCCTACCATCTCCCCTTGGTAGAACACCTCAACTCTCTGTTGATGAACTACACCTTTCAACTAAAGCAATATATGACCACTATCCCATTTCTTCTGAACCTACTACAAACAAAGATTCTGACCCATTATGAACTATCATACCACCATCTAACGTGTCCATAAGTCAAACTCGTAAGCGAGCAAGACGGTGAAAATCTGTGACTAATTACTTCTTTTTTTCTTCAACGTGTGCCATACTACCCATGGATAATCTGCTAAGGGCATCAACCACTACATTGACCGTACCCGATGGTATAACACATTTATGTCATAGTTTTTGAGGAATTCAAGCCATCTCCTTTGACGAAGATTTAACTCTTTCTATTAAACACATACTGAAGGATCTGATCTGTGAACAAATCAATATGAACACCACACAAGTAGTGTCTCAAAATCTTTAGGGAAAACACTACGACTACAAGCTCGAGATCCCGTTTCAGATATTTCTACTCATGGACCTTATGCTATCCGGAAGCAAAATCTATGGCTTTAACTTGTTGCATCAAAACACAAACCACGCCGACCCTACATGCATCACAATAAGCCACATAATCGTTTGAACTATCCAATAAAGTCAAGACGTGAGTTGTAGTGAACCTGGTAGCTTTTCTCACACTCGTCTAACCAATAAAGCCTAAATTATTTGAGTCAACTTGGTCAATGAAGCGACTATGGATGAAAATCCTTCAACAAACCTCCTATAGTAACTGGCCAAACCTACGAAACTCCTTATATCAGTCGGAGAGGCGGGTCTGTGCCACTGTTGTACTGCCTTAATTTTCTTAGAATCCACTCAGATCCCTCTTTTAAATACCACATGACTAAGGAACGCGACCGACTGTAACCAGAACTCACATTTGTTGAACTTAGCAGTATATCTAGTGATTCTTGAGAGATTGCAGAATAACTCTTAGATGAGTCGTTGGCTCTATCTCACTTCAAGAATAAAATGAGGATATCATAAATCAAGATGATGAAGAGCAAGTCCAAATACTGTTTGAGCACCCTGTTCATTGTGTCCATGAAAGATGCAAAAGTTTTTTTTAGTCCAAAAGCCATAACTAAAAATTCATAGTGACCGTACCGAATCTCGAAGGCTGTCTTCAGGATGTCACTATCTTTAACTCTGAGCTGATGATAGCCGAATCTGACGTCTATCTTAGAAAAGCAACTAGCACCTTGAAGTTTTGTCAAACAAGTCATCAATCCTGCGGATGTGATACTTACTCTTGATTATGACTTTGTTGAACTGACAATAATCAGTGCATATCCTGAGAGAACCATGTTTCTTTCGCACGAAAACACTGGAGAACCATATGGAGAGATGTTGGGTCTGATGAAGCTGTTATCTAGAAGGTATTTCAATTCTTTAAGCTCAACTAGATCCATTCTATAAAAAGGAATCGAAATAGGCTGGGATCTGGAAGGAGATCTATTCCAAAGTTTATTTCCCTTTTGTGAGAAACTCTGGGAAGATCTTCTAGGAATACTTATGAAAACTCATTTATAACAAGACTGACTCAAGAGTTTGGGGTTTCGTAGTTTGAATCCTTAACCCGAACAACATGGTAGATATACCCTTTAGAAATCATTTTCATGGCCTTAAGGTAAGAGATAAAATCAATCTATATACGAGATTCTCACTTACACTTCAAGAAGTTTTTTAAAGCATTTGAAGTGTTCGCTAACACGCGGTTATCCTACGACTTGACTAAGAATATTTTGACTAACTAGAAAAAAATACTTGATGGAAATAAGATATCTAATTTTTCTTTATACACATATACGCACACACACACACACACACACACATATCTACATACACAAATATACATATACAGATATACATATACATATATATACGAAATTTAACACATGAATAATTTAGAAAGAAATAGTTATTTTTTATATCAAAAAGTATCTAATATAATAGCTACGTAAAAACATTAAACAATGAATTAACAATAACGAAAAGGTTCATGGTTAAGGGATTTAATTAAATTTTAACCAAACAAAGAAGTGTTAGAGTGAAACCAAAAACAAATACAGAAAGAAAGAAGAGGTTTAAGTCAAATTTCGGCTTTTGGTCCAAATTCAGATCTGGACCCTTGGCCCACCTGTCCTAAGCCTAAAGGTTTGCCATAAATGGGTCAAGCCCATTTAAATTTAAATCAGCTGCTGGAATTGAGGAGGCCTTTTGGCCCATTTCTACTACCTATATACAATGTATACAGCTTCTGTATATTCTTGTATATCGGCATTCAGAACCTACAAATAAGTGTACAGAAACGTATATAATCCAATTTCGGACTCCAGTGCACCTGCATCTCTGTTTTCAACCTGTTTTCAACACTCTGACCCTTATATCAATGTATACAACATGTATGCAATCCATTTTGGACGTTTTGGAGTTTGGTGTTCCATTTTTCAGCCTGCGTTTTTCTTCCATTTGCCCTGTATTTTAGTTTCCCAGCAGCTTGAACATTGATAAAGACCGATATGCAAGGAGTGAAGGAGAGGGTCCGTCGGAAGGTCATGCATAAAAATAAGAAATAGTAAGAAGTAGTAACTAATCAAAATTAGTTGGACACTCACTAAAGTAGCTATATATGCAAAATAGTAATAAGATAAATTTCCTCATAATAGCATGACCAACATTAAAATCTCCTAGACGGATAGATATGCAAAGAATCAAGAATTAGGAAAATGAAACTAATAAAGCTTCACAGTGTTGGGTGGTCTTGGGCCTTCTCTACCCAAAAGCTAGCTCAAAGGTTGAGGCTTTCCCTCACACTTATAAATTGACCACCAGCCCCTTCCACTTCCGATGTGGGATAACCCAACAATCTCCCCCTTCACACATCGGGCCTTGGGCTGGAGAGAACGACAACCCAGTTCCTCCCGGTGGGCTGAGACTTGTTGACAACCTGGGCTCTGATACCAATGTTGAGTGGTCTTGGGCCTTCTCAACCCAAAAGCTAGCTCAAAGGTTGAGGTTTTCCCTCACACTTATAAATTGACCACCAGCCCCTTCCACTTCCGATGTGGGATAACCCAACACACAGTACTTTGATACACACTAGGATTGAAGAAGTTAAAGACACCAAACCAATTTCTTATTTGACAAACATGGCTTTCCAAAGGAACCAACAGAATGACAAATCTCAAGGAGTACATTGATGATTTCAAACCCATGCTAATTAAAATTACCTTATCATATATCCTATCTTAAATCACAAATAAACTATCATCATGTAATTTCCGACTCTAAATCATGTTGAAATCCTGCTCAAACAATAAAAACGAGTCAAAATATAAACCCAACATGTATGACTCCCAACATGAAAAAATGTGAGTTCATGAAAAGAGTAAAGGAATCTAACATCAAACAAAGGGACAAGAGTTAACTAGGAACATGAGAAAAAAATGCAAAAACATGGAATGAGTTGAAGAGAAGCTTAATGAAGACAACAATTGGATTTGTACCAATATTCTATATTATGAAAAGAAGGATAAATATCTACCTATATCAAGACAAGTATCAAGATTTGTGGGGGAAAAGACAACAATAGATTTACACTAATATATACATATGCCAACAACAATATAAAAATAGATAAGATAACTTTTGATTAATATTAGCACACGAGTCACAATTGCAAGCCAGTGATTTAACAAATCACAGTAATAAAATTCAATCAAGCTTAAACTAAATTTATAGCACAACACATTTTATCAGCAAGAGGAGTAACATTTAGCTAAATTCAAATGTTAAAACCATAACTTGGTATCTTCATTAAGGAAATCAGAAAATAAACCACGGCAACATGATCACAATAATTGAATATTTCAAAACAGCAGTAACACGAAATGAAGAACTTAGCAAAGGGAAGGGGATATCACCTTTTTCAAGCATCGGCTGAGATGGACTAACTCACACCACCAATGGAGCTTTGCCAGAAAGCTTGAATGAGAGCTTCAAGAGAAAAAAAACTTTTAGAAAAAAAGAACTCAAACCTTGACTATCTAAATGAGAATTATGCATGTTCTTATGAAATTGATGTAAATGTTTTAAGGATACTTTGAGAGTGAAGTATCAATAATTATCTTGTTGTTGTGTTGTTGAAAGGATTTTTTACATGACACATGAAAGCATGATTGTGAAAGGTTTTCCCACATGATAAGAGTTCTTATGGTTGAAAGGTATTCTCACCCAAAATGAATCAATGTTAAGGAACTATTCTCATGATTGAGGCAGGAAGCGATTACCCATGATGTCTAATTTAAAGACAAGAGGTGATTACCCATGTCACATGATGCAAGGACAAGAGGTAATTACCCATGTTCCTTCAAGAGCTAAGATGAATATGACTAAGAACTATTTCATGGAAGTTAAATTTTGAACCCATTGCATAAGTGGCGATTACCCGTATTCCATAAATTATGTGCCAACATAGGGTTTTCTAGATATACATTAGCTAGTGAATCCAAAATAGCTAGAAGTTCATGGTTCTTACCGTAACAAGTAGGACACCCCTTTTTAGTGTGAGGTAGATAGTGTATTCCATGTTACCAGCTCACATGATCTTACATGTTGGTAAGAATATATCCCACAAGCAAGTTATGATGAATTAATGTTGCTTCAAAAAGTATCTCATACATGTTTAAGATGAAGATTATGTGTATTGACCATGTTTTATGACTTGTGTTTTCTAACTCTTCATCTCATGTTGTAACTTGGTCATTGCATCTCATGAAGGTATCTCTTTTAAGCATGTTTTTAAATGTTTTTTGCTTGACTATCATACTTTGTACATGTTTTTACTAAAGCATAATCTTGCCTACATTTTCCCCAAATGTAGTGTCTGAAAATCAGGGCTCATAGTTTTGTGGCTAGAGATATATGAAGAATTGAGATTTTGAGCTTTGATTAGATCTCATGTTTCGAGGACTGGACTCTTATTGTTTTCAGTCTTTCCTTACTTTTAGTTTTGGAACATGATGTATGGGCTACAACCTAATTCATTCTTATGTACTAGACTGTGATGATGTTTAGATTTTTGCTTTTCTCTATAAAACTCTAATATGTCCAAACTGTTTTAGATCTATTTATTATATTCTCTTGTATGATGAAAAATAAATGACTTGTATGGGGACTCTCAGGGTCTTATACTCCATGTTACGCCTAGAGGCGACCTTGGATCGTGACATGAGAGGGGACGTTCAACAACTTGACTGTAAGAAGAGGGCGCTTGGCTAGTACTAGTATCTAAAATAGTTTTCTTTGAGCGAACAATCTTTCTATCTTTTTGAGTTACATCCCCTAGGTCTTTTTTCTCTCTCGAGTTCAATTTGGACAATAAATTTCTTTCTATGGTGGTCAATCATGAAAGACTAATTGCAATAATATAAGAACGAATCATATATAACTTATAGTAAAACCCTTAACAAATTAAGCAATTTTCATTCATCCTGTAGCCACAACCCTAGAACTAGGGTATTTAGCTACTCATAATCTTCAGAATAATATTCAAAATTATCAACATTATTCCCCAGAATTACAAGATGAAAAGAGATAAAAATAACCGTACACGCTTCCAAGTATCGTTCTTGATGCTCCCAGCTCGAAAACTAGAAAAAAAATAATAATAAAATTACAATAAGACCCTATTTATACTAAATTTGAATTTCCGAATTTGGGACTTCAGGCGTGCGACGTGGAGTTAGCACGAGGTGCACTGCTTCGCAATTTATTTAAAGATTTAAATTCATCCACCAGGCTCGCAATGCGGAGGCTACATGTATTCTTCTATTTCGAAAATTTATTCGAAGCTTTAGATTTCTCTCCCATCTGTGCGACGCGAGGCTGGCACGCAAATGCCTTTGAGGCATTTCTTCTGCTTCATTTTACTTTGCTTCCTCCTTGTGGTCTCCTTGTCGCTTTATTAACTCCTCTTAGTGCATTTTTTTCTTTCATCTCACCTCCCTGCATAACTAATCACGTTGGTTAGTTTGGAAACACAAAATTCACTAATTAAGTCTCTTAACCTAGACTTAACGACTCCCAACTAAGCTCATATATAGGCATAAATATAATTATGGGCATGTAAATAATCCTAAGATCAGTAATGCTTATTGTACATTAAGATGGATTTATCTTTGCTATCGTGACTCTTCCTTGTACAAGTTGATGTTGGGGCAATTCTTAATATAAATTTTCTCTTGCCCCCTACAGCTTTAAGGTTCCCATCTCACCTGATCCTGAGCCAGAGGCTCTTGAAGTAACCATCATGTTTGATGATTCAGAAATGCATAATGGAAGAAACCATGTAATCGCTAGGGCAACGCTTCGACAAAGCCCCAACAAAACTGAAGAGAGCCTAGTAGAAAAGAGAGAGAATAGAAGGCAACAAGAAAGAAGCTAGAGAAAAGTAAAAATAGTAATATACTACTAAGAAAAAACTAGAATTTGATATTGGAAATAGTAGAAAAAACTCATCATAACCTTTTTTTTACTTTAAAAGGGCTCATCATAACCTTTTTGGGGACTCTAAAAGGGCTCATCATAACCCTTTTGGTGATTATGCTCATCATAACCTTTCTTGAAAGTTGATGACAAGTTTGAAATCTTAACGCCAATATATCATTAAAAGAGTATCTTCTTTTTCACCTCATTGCATCAAGGTTAAAAGATTCGAACCTATGGCCCTCTGTAACCAAACAGATGCATTGACCAAACTGCAGTACACCTAGTCTCACCACCCCGAAGCATATAGATCTACCCGATCTATGAACACTCAAATCAAACTCGCCCATCCTTTTGAAAGGATGTGAGAACTAATCCGGGTAATAAAACTTTTTTTTTTAATTTTCCTTAAGCACCCAAACATTCCCGCCAAAAATTCACCCGTATTGTGCATGAGTGCTCACATATTTTTGTTTACTCTCTCACTTTCATTTCATTATCTGGATCACTCATATCTAAGATTTGGACCTTTTTCTTGCTTAGAAATGGATTTGAATTACTGACACATCTAACCAGCTGAGCTACCTGAACCACTTTTCTAAAGTTTCTTTTCTTCATCGAAGAACGCCCTACCTTACCACTTGACTAGTAAGGGAAAATCCCTTTACTATGCTAAGAAAATAGTTCGTCAAGCTTTATAGCAACTCTTTCAACTTCCACCTAATCCCCCAATATGCTCAAGAGCTGAGACCCATCCAGGTACTGTTGGAGGGATCTTGCCTATAGAAAAAAGACAGGTCAGAAAAAAAAAGAAGGTTAAATGGGCTCTACGATCCTAGTCACTAGGAAGTGCTATTCTGTCATTTGGAGGACTGGACTCCACCAAGAGGTTCTTTCTCTTGTGTAATTTATCCTGCCCATTTCATTGTTATGCTGAAGGAAATGGGATTTGAACCCATGATACAATCTTCTTGTATGCCGATTTAGCAAACCTATGACTTAAGCCACTCAACCATACCTCCAAATATTTGATAGAAATGGAATTGTATGTGTCGGGCTTGGTTTCTTGCCTAAGTAAGGGCTAGCTGATCCAATTAACTACGTAAGTTGTAGTGCACAAGCGTACGTACTATTTCTTTATGAGCGAGATTCTATCTAAATCTTTCACTCCTTGGGTGAGGCCTTTTGTTCTATGAACACCACACCACTGAATGATTAACTTTCAAGTTATCTCAACCGACCCAGGAGAACATAAGATCAAGCCAAGTCCTAACCCGCCTAAATGAAATTCATATATCCTTCGTCTGTCGAGAAGGGACAAGAACTGGATTCTACCTCCTCTATTACATTTATATTACATTAAAGAGAATTCCATTCTCGTTATGATCAATCCACGTTCTAGAGTAGTGCCCAGATTTCTTAGCAACCAAAGATAGCTTGCTAAGATAGTTTACTTTTTCATTTTGAAAAAAGAAAGCGAACATATTTTTCCTTTGATTGCACGAGCTATCCAACAAGCCAGCAACACCCCTTACTCACCACAACATCTATAAGAAAAATATCTAACCCCTTTTCATTTCATAATAATAATAATAAGATATGCATCAAACTTTCGATCAATAGCTACAACTTCAAAAATCAACTAAGCTCAGCAAGTTAGGTCGAGCATGAATTTAAAAGTAAATCTCACTAAACTAGACTTTTATGCTTGACATGAAAATTAGAGGCAACCAGAGTCAAAGGTTGAGCCTCAACCAGCAAAGGGGGACAACCGAACCAATCCAAGCACAAAAAATGTGTTAGCAATCTACCTTTCTTTCTTTACCCTAGACTCTCTTCTAAGATAAGTTATTTAGCTAGGCAATACGTTAAAGATCCGTTATGTAACATCTAAAAACAAGAATGCAGACATGCACATGAAAATACTTGCAAGACTAAGGTAAAGCTTACTTTACTGGTCCTATCGATATGACCCTTTGTCACACCCCTAGGCTACCCCTTTGACATAATAAGGGACCTAGAATCACGAGTTACCCCAAGCTAACCCTGAGCTGGCATATCATAGCATTTTAAGATAAAATGATAGGAGAAATACTATGTGGAAGCTTAAAACCATAATTAACAGAAATGATGGGGAATATACAATACTGTATGAATATATAAACTATGAACTTAATAACAATGGAAAGATCAAAGTCATATCTAAAACTAAATCTAACTATGTTTGAAATAAGGCTCTAACTGACTAGAGATGCTGGGAGATGCCCTAGATAAATCTAGCAAAACTAAATTGAAAGACTGAAAGTAAAAAAACTTGTTTATCTTCCTCGAATAATGAGGAATCACCATTGATAATGCTGAATAGGGCCTAGGAACCGATCTACACGAGATATGAATGTAGAGGACCTGAACCTACATTTGCAAGAAGATGTAGCGTAGAGTATACGGCAATACTCGAAAGGTACTGAACATGCAGGATTGGATAAAGCTGAACTATGTATACACAACTGAATAAAGCCTACTGATCAATGATATAAGATGAACATGAAGAATATACTGAGCAGACTGAACATAAACTAAAATGAATGCAATAACCAAGTTCATAACATATCAAACTAAATACTAAAATATAACTAGTAACCTGGTCAATGTACTAGAATCTGACTGTGGGAGCTACTATTAACCGATATAAAACCACATGAGCTAAACGTGGAATTTGATGTATACACCCTACTAAGAGGACCCAATATACCTTGATAGGGTATAAAGGCATCACTGGCATGATCAATAATTATAATGCGCAAAAAAGGGACTTAACCTACGGGGGAACATAGTTCTGGGACCATGAGGGTGACTGACCCTAGTCCATTCTTTATTAACCATGCTCCAAACTAGAATGTTTAGGATACAACACAACTGAAGTAAATTGGATATCTCAAGATTCTGACATGCTAACTGAAAATATAGCATTAAGTACTGATAATGAAACATTTGAAAACAGGTGTATGTATATCTGTATAAACTGACCTAGAAAGTGTAACTCATGAAGTAAATAAATCTACACAACTAAGATTCTGAATTTCACGCAAGATTTAAGCAACATAGTTACGGAAACGTAATATTTTGATTTGAATTACTCTAACAACTTAATTACTGCAATAATCTGAAGTTCTAGAAATCCTAAGTCTATACATAATGAAGTTATCAAGAATTTGACAAAATTATAGGGACCTAATGAGTGAAATGAACATACTAGTGAAATCACACATACACAGTGACAAGTTCCACGTATAAATATTTCAATTTCGAGGTTGGAACTGAGGAAAACTTTTTGACTCTTGGAAAGGGTTTGGTCGATGCTTTCTCTCTTCCTTTTCTTGGTTTGATCGATTTCTTTGAGAATGAGTTGGTAAGGGTAAAGTCTGATTCTGTTACTGAGTGAAAACTAACAAAAAAATGAATTTTAGGGGTTAACCGACGTAGTTTAGGTGTTAAACGCATAGGTTTACATCTGATAGTTCTTGACTTGATTTGGTCGGTACGTGATCCTTTTTTCCAAAGAAACTTACATGCTTCTTTTACCGTTGAGCACTTTAGTATGAATTATAATTATTTTATTAATGCTATTAGGCATTCAAAGTTTAGAGCTTTTATGCCCCATTTCGAATTCCGGCAATGGTTTAATTGTTGTAGAAATGATAAAGAGCAAATTGCATGTTGTTAATTTTTGTTAGTTTGTTATCCTATGTTAGCTTTTTATATTGCACAAGAGAAGAATTGAATATACTATCTATTACATATTCTAAATACATGCTAGTTGTAGTTGTAAATGTTTTGTACAAGCATCAAGTGTATGTTTTATAGAAGCTACAATATTTACTTGCCTTAGCTAGTTATGTACTCTGTTATAAATATGTTCTTGTAGTCATTTTTGGGGGTAAGTTTTTCAAAATTGCCACACAAGTTCTAAATTATTTGGTAAAATTACTTATCTTATTTTTCTTAAAACGAAACCAGGAGAGAACATAATTCTTTGATAGTTTGCTTGGACCCTCCCAAAATGTTGCCTCACCCATGTCGGATCATCCAAAACTATATAGCTTCTGAAGGATTTGACACATATCCGAGAGTAGTGAAACTTTATGATAACTGCTTATTGCTCTTTTGATTGGACTTTTGACAACATTTTTTGCAACTGCCAAAATTTGATTTAACAATTTACTTCACAGGTCCTTGAGAGTGGTGCCCCGGTCTCGAGTATAGAGGAATCTGTTGTATTACGAGTTTGACAAATCGTTTGATAGTGCCAGGAGTATGTTACATGAGGTGAGACTCCAAGCTCCTATTTCTTCCTAAACATTTAAGCATATTTTGATTTACAAGATCAAAATAACTGTATATACCATCATAGCAAATTGAAATATTTTTTTATTCATCTTTTTTTTAATTTCTCTTTAGGTGATGGAGCAACAATATATTTCCATCGCAAAGGCTGGAATTATCACTTCAGTTAATGCTAGGATTTTAGTATAGGCGTGTGCAAATTCAATTGGATCCGTTACAATTCCCTATTATCTTTCATTGATAATATACATCTTCCACCTACCCTATTGTTTAGGTATAATTGTGCAAACACTGCTAAGTGCTAAGATGCAGTAGTTTGATGTCTCATCTGTTTCTTTTAGCATAATGTTCCTGTTGGTGATCTACATCCATAACTGGATATCAGTCGCTTGGTGCTTATACTGGTGGCATCTCTGACTATTCTTTGTATGCTTCTAGATTTGATTTGGTATATTTAATTCTAGACAAAGCGGATGAGCAGACAGACAAGCGCCTTGCAAAGAACATAGTTACTTTACACTTTGAGAATCCTAAGGTTGGTTTATTTGTTTCCTTGAACTTTCCAATTCAGTAGCTTGGTAAAGAGTATTACTTTGTTATGTAACTTAATTTTCAATCTCAGCAGAACTCTGAACCAGAAGTGATTGACCTTTACACATTGGCTTCATACTTGAGCTATGCTCAAAAACATATACATTGACAATTATCTGATTAAGCAGCTGACGAATTGACTAGAGGTTATGTGGAGATGAGAAGAAGAGGGAATTTCTCTGGCAGCAGTAAAAAGGTCTATTTTTGAATCAATCAAGTTATAAATTTCATTGTCATATTTGCATTGTGAAAGATACTGTGCAGATTATTTTACTGCACTCTTCAAATAATTCCCATAACTAAGTACTACTATATGGTATTTGATATGTAATCTTTTGGAGGTGATTACAGTCATACCAATACAGACAGAGAGTTTAAAACGCCTAGGTGAAGGTCTTGCTCGGATTCGTTTTCCAGAAAATGTTGACATATCTTTCCTAGTGCTTGTCTTTCTTTTTGGACTTTGCCTCATGAAGATGTTACTGCCACTTCATGTGTAGGTGTAGAAAAGAGATATAGTGAAGGCTTTTTGACTTCTAGAAGTTGCATTGCAACAGTCTGTGCAACTGCATGCTACAGGTATAACTTGGAATTTCCTTTTTATAGTCTACAGTAATCACTGTCTTCATATCTAGAAATATCTAAGGACAATGAATTATCATACTAGTTTGAGTATCCGACGACACCTAGTTTGCAACTCTCATAGCATTAGTGGTATAAATTGCATGTCAATAGTAATTGATTGGATCAAATTTGAGTTAATTCAACATATGATGATTTTGCCTTGGAAGAGATGTTTTTAATGATATATCTTCTGGATTGAAAGTTACCACCAAAGAATACTCAACTTCTTTGTATTTAACGGTATACCTATATTTGAAGGATATTTCTTCTAAGGAAAAATCCAGCATATATGAAATATTTTGCTTCTCTATTTGTGATATCCTATCAAAGAATACAGAACTCTTACAAGACCAAGTTATTTATTTTTCACTCTCATTTTATATCTCTACTTCTTTCTCGTTTTCGTATCCATTCTTTATACAACAAATTATGTTATTTATTTGTACTATATATTAAAGTGACCTTTCTGCTACAATTTTCAACGTTTTTACAATTCAACTTGTTTGAATGACACTAATTCTGTAAGTCTCATGAATACAATTAGGTAAGTTAAATCATATATTAGTTCTCTTTTTTAGAAAAGTTCTCTACCAGGATTAATTGTTAAATTTGATTTATATTTGTGTAGGCTATACCTTATTTATTAAAATATAATTATATTTATCTTTTATTTGCAGGAAGAATATGCATAATTCAACATTGCTACAAAACATGTACTGCTGGAAGAAGATTATTTCATATTCTAGTAGGAACAGAACATAATAACCTTGCTTATATTTTTTTTACAAGTATTTTGTTTTTTATCTAAAGTAGTAAACATCCGGTATATTAATCTTATGTATTTACTTTAACAAGTTTATATAATTTTTAATTTAAATATTTGTATACATTTAAAAGACGTGTATTGTTTATGTTGCGGCTACTCAACAATTGTTGCTAAAGGTTTGTGGATTTTTTTTGACTTATTGCAATAAAACATATTGCTGGGGAGAACTTTTATAACATGTTACTAACTAACTTTTTGCAAAGTTCTGCAACAACTAATATTTTTGGTAAAAAAAAAAACTAATTTTGGGCAACATTAGGTTTTGTTGCAAAAATATTCTTTAGCCACAACTCTATGAATGTAAGGCAACAATTCTTTTTTGTTACGCTAGTTAGTTTTTGGCAACAATATATTTCGCTGTTGCAAAAACTTTTCGTATCAGCGTTTATTGCAACAACTTTTTTATTGTTACTGTAAGTACTTTTGGCAACAATATCCAATATATGGTAACCAAATTTTTTGTTGGAAAATGTCTTTTTTCTAGTAGTGTGGAGTAGATACTGACAAGGGTTTTGAGAGAGTTTCTGGACTGACATCGAAGTTTTTTTATTGCTATATATGGAGTTACAAAGGAAAGAGTAACCCCTTGAGCAACAAAGCAAAAACATCTACATGAAAGACTCTCAACGTACCAGTAGCCACCTTATGAGAATCTTCCTGATCCTAGAGCATATAAATTTTTTTGGAGCTGACCGCCACCTGTACCAATTAAAGTACCCTACTGGTGCTGCTAAAGTTGTAGACTGTGCCCTACTATTATTACCTTATTGTTCCTGTTTAGAAGAAGGGAAATTCCTCACTCTGTGACAAGACTGACCACAGCTAAAACGTCAATCATTTCTAGCAAGGCAGTCGCCCAGATGGTTCTTACCATACTTTAGATAAGTTGGGTAGGCTATGCTACGTGAAACAGTCTCTTGAGACTTAGAGCCTGATACCCTATCTTTCTAATCCTGTCGAAACCTGGAAAATAGAACACTAGCTGATGAAGGTGTTGGAGTTGAAGACCTTTTCTAAAACTGCAAGCAATTTCCACCACCAGATCTCTGCTTAAAGTAATCATAGTTGCCTATCCTACCCTTCTTGTTGTCCTTAGCTTGTTCCCTAAGATTATCTCCCTCAACCTACTGAACAAGAGTCGTGAGACTAGAGATACTCATATCCTCCAATAAAATAGCATTTCTATACTCTGTCTTCATCAAGTTATATACCGTAAAAAAGAACTTACTCATTTGTTCCCTGGGATCGACAACCATATGAAGAGCATACCTATAGAGATGGGTGAACGTAAGTCCGTACTCTTGGACTGACATAGAACCCTGCCTCAAATTCATGAACTCATGAGCCTTGCCTCTCTCAAATCTCTTGGAGAGAACCTGTATGGAAAAGCTCTAGTGAAACACTGCCAAGTCGCATGAGTTGTATTCTCACCCCTATTTTCCTTCCATTGAGTGACCCAATGTGAGCTACATTCTTGAGCTAGCAGGACACCAACTCTACCCTATCATTCTCAATTACTTGCATTACTGGAAAGATCTTCTTGACGTCATCAATAAAATTCTGTGGTCCTCACCGACTTACAACCTTAGAAACTCAGGTTGATTCATCCTAAAAAAATCATGGATCCTAGATGTCACTGAACCACCACTAGCATTTGAAGGAACTAGAACATTCTGATTATTCTGGTTGGTTACACTCTAGCCAAAAGCTGAATGACATTCTAACACTCTATTTTTGAAATCTCATGGTCTGGGGTTGGATGAGCTACATTAGCGTTGCAGGCATTGGCATTCCTTGTGTAAGCTCTATGAGGAGGCTTGATCTGAAACACATAACGAAGATTTAGAAAGAAGATCATAACCACGCCCTATAAGAATAACAAAAATTGAAAATTTTCCTAAGACACTTCTTTGACTCCCCTCATAGGTGTAGCGCGCTTCACACTTATGAGAAAGACTCTACTTAGTGCAACTTTTATGGACATAGTAGGATTTTTAAACCTAGGGATTTTATACCAAAGTTTGTCACGCCCCGAGGCTACCCCTCTGACATAACATGGGACCTAGGATCACGAGTGACCCCAAGCCTGAGCTGACATATCATAGCATGCTATGATAAAATAACATGGGAAATATTATGGCGAAACTTAAAAATCATAATTAACTAAAATGATGCGGAATACCCAATATCGTATTAATATATAAATTATGAGTTTAATAACAATTAGAAGATCAAACTCAAATCTAAAACTGAATCTAACTATGTCTGAAATAAGCCTCTAAGTAACTAGAGATGTTGGGACATGCGCCCAGCTAAATCTAGAAAAATTGAAAATGAAAGATTAAAAGTAAAAGAAAACATGTTTATCTTCCTCGAATAATGAGAACTCACCACTAATAATGATGAATATGGATTAAGAACTGATCTACACGTGATCTGTATGCTGAGAACCCAGACCTATATCACAAGAACATGCAGCATAGAGTATGCTTCAGTACTTGAAAGGTATTATACATATAGGATAGGATAAATCTGAATAATATATACATACTGAATAGAGCATACTTATCATTGATATAATATGAACATGAAGAATATACTGAACATGAACTTAATTGAATGCAATGACCAAGTTCATAACATGCTGAAACTGAATAACGAAATATAACTGGTAACCTGGTCAATGCACTTGAATCTGACTGTGGGTGCTACTATTAACCGACATAAAATCATGTGAGCATTAACATGGAGTCCTATGTATACGCCCTATCGAGAGGATCCAATATTCCTTGCCAGAGGTATAAAGACATAACTAGCGTGATTACTAACTATAATGCCTATAAATGGAATTTAACCTACGGGGCACGTAGTTTTGGGACTATGAGGGTGACCACCCTAGTCCACTCGGTATTAAGCCTACTCTCAACTAGAGTCCATACAATACAACACAACTGAAATAAATTAGATATCTCAAGATTCTGACATGCTAATTGAAAATGCAACATCACTTTATGATAATAAAACATTTGGAAACTGGTGCATGTATATTTGTATAAACTGACCTACCAAGTATAATTCTTAAACTAAACGGATATACACAACTAGATTATTGAATCTCATGCAAGAATTAAGCAACATTGTTACGAAAACGTAATATTCAAATTAAGATTACTCTAACAACTAAATCCCAATAATAATATGAAGTTTTAGAAACCCTAAATTTAAACATAATTAAGGGAATCAAGAATTTGACTGAATTCTAGGGACCTAATGTGTGAAAAAACCCCACTAGTAAAATCCCGCATACCTAATGACAAATCCTAGTGAGAAATATTTTAATTTTGCGGCTAGAACTAAGCGAAACTTGTTGTGTTCTAGGAGAGGGTTTGGTGTATGATTTCTCTCTTTCTTTTCTTGGTTTGATCGATTTATTTGAGAACGAATTGGTTAGGGTAAAGTCAGATTAAGTTACTAAGCTAAAACAAACCAAATCGACATAGTTTAGGGGTTAAACAACGTAGTTTAGGTGTACAATGCATAGGGAAAGGATCAAGCGACCCCTGACTTAAATGTTGTTGGGGCCAATTGATGGTCCTAATCGACGAATCATCGACTTATTGACGGCCCATATTGTCAGTTTGTCGATTGACTTCATATGAGGGGCTCTAGGGTTCTTGATCTACGAACAAGGACCACTGCGGTTTGTAGGTCTGGCTGTGGGTCGACCCGTAGAAGATCTTCCTGGGTTTCTAGGAAAGAGCTGCAGGTGGAAAGCCACGGCGCCCACCTACAGTCTATTGTTCAATCTACGGGGCATGCGTTGCCCAGTTGGTGGCACCTGCAACTTCATAAATTTTGCATTTTGGTCGACCCTAGCATACGGCGGGGTGTTACACCCTTACTTTTCTTAGGGGTTAGGCAAGCCTTCTTTCAAAATCTTTTTATTCTTATAAATGTCAATGCGGGTAAATTAGACTTCTAGCTTTATAGAATCTAGCTGGACTAGCCTATCCCTTATGCTGACCCGAACCCTAGTCAAAGGCTAGTCATTATTAGCTCATTGGCTTGCTTTCTGATAGCTTTCTCTAGGCTAAGAAATTCAATGAATCGTCCTAGGGCTTTTCTTTTTGTTCCCCATTGTAAATCAATTGAAAATAAACCAAAACCATGTGATAAAAGGTTTCATAACCAAACATTATTGTGTAAATGAAGGGAAAGTGTTGTTTTAGAAAAGATACAATAGTTTTCGATTCCCATGAGCTTAGGGGTCTACGAAGGGTAACCGGTCAATCAAATCATTCCGAGGCTAACCTGTCGATCAACTCACTTTGGGGTTACCTTTTAGATAAACTCATTTCAGAGTTAACCTGTCGATCAACTCATTTTGGAGTTAACATGTCGATCAACTCTATGTTGAGATTCTAGTTAAAAAAAACTAAAGCCCTACCTTGTAGAATGAAATGCCACATTTTTGCAATAACTTGACCTTTTTCTTCACTTCAGATTTGAGATGATTTTATCCACTGGGATCGAATCAATGAGCACCTTTGAGTAGTTCTTTCTCGATCAACTATTTGACTTATTCAAAACAATGGAGAACCAAGACATGAATAAGTGCAACGCAAAAGCGTGTCTTCTTTTTGGAGGCCTCATGTAGTGGAAGATGAAAGTGAAGTAATACTTGGATAATTCCCCGATATTCATTGAATACTTAGCACAAAACCCTGCTAATTATTTTTCTAATACAAAACTAAGGCCGCATATTTGTACTCATTAGTTGGAATAAGCCCTTCACTTAAAAACAATCAATCACAACTGGTTCCATCCACGCTTCTTCATATAT
>NC_028642.1:39516560-39550271 GCF_001406875.1 Solanum pennellii | reverse complement strand
GTGCATGCATATAAAATTAAATAATTAACTATTGAATTTTAATAAATAAATGTCAATTCTAAAATAGTAAATGTTAAATTATAAATAACATTAAACAATATTATAAAAACAATTTTTTAAGTCAATAACTGAACCTATATTGAAATAGAAATTGAATAGTAGTATAATTATTTGCTTGTTTATAATAAATGTTTGAATTTATTTATTTTATCTTTGGGTCATTTAATGTAAAGTTGGTAACTGATATCTAATGAAAAACAAATCTCATATGTTAGATTGTTCATTTGATGGACGGTCAAGATTAAATCTCAATCTCTATAAATTGGTCATCCCACTCACTCACTAAGGTTATCATATAATTCTCTAGAAAACTTTTTGGCCACCAACATTTGTGATAACATAAGGTTAGAACAAGGTGGTACTGTAATAATGTCTTCAGGTATGTTTCTATAACGTCTCTCTATAAATCATCTTGTTTCAAATCGTAACGTGCATATGTTTACGATAACTTTTTTCGGTAAGATATTATATAAGTGAATATTTATTAATCGGGACTCAACCCAAACTCATGAACAAAATCCTAACATTTCAAATTTGGATGAAACCCTAACAGAATTGGGAACAAACTTCTGAATCAAAATACTACCTAGACACCTAACTTGGGACCCGTCTTTTGAACTGGAATACGACCTAGACACCAGACCTCGACGACTAATTTAAAATCCAACCCTACCTCTTGAAATAGGCTCAAATTCTGAATCATGACCTGTCTTGGGATACCACCCTACACTACAACCTGAGACCCATTTTTTTACCGATATATGAATTTTGAACCATCACCTGACTCCAAAGCCTATTCGGGACCCGATTTAGAACCTAGTTTTTGAATTAGAATCTGGCCCGGTACCCAACCTCAAAGACTGATTCATAATATTAATTTGTCATATTACTTGGGATCTGACCTTGGATCTTGACTAAAAACCCTATTCTAACAGCTGACTCAGATCACTACCCAAACACCCAACCAAAAATTTTATCTCGAATGCTTACCTAGGATTTTTGACACCTAAATTGAGAATCGACCCCAAGCTTATTCTAAACTTGAGAGTTTGGTTCTCCAATCAAAGTTGTAAGTTTTGTCCTGAAGTAAGAATCATGAGCCGGATTCCATATAAGTAACAGGAAACGATAATCGGGATTTGATTTAGGGTGGAAGTAGAGGTGTGAGGTTGAAAATGAGTTTTTTGGAAAATGTTTTCCTTATTATTTTTGGAGGTAAGTCATTTTCCCATAAATCTTTGAGGAAATTAAATTTATTTGGAAAACATTTAAGTCAACCAAACACGAAAAATTTGAAATCATTTTCCAAAAAATGTATTCGTTCGTACTAAACACAAAAACTTATGTCTTTGTCTTATTTTTTTCTCCCTCTTTCAAATGATAGTTTATATAAAAGGTTAATAACAAAACACTATAGGTATATCATGTATATAAGTTTCTATTATTATCTTTTTCTGATGTTCTATATCTTCCAATATATAGAAAATGGTGCTTTCTTCGCAGCTTCATATCCAAGTTCAAGACA
Source organism: Solanum pennellii (assembly GCF_001406875.1). Taxonomy (NCBI): domain Eukaryota; kingdom Viridiplantae; phylum Streptophyta; class Magnoliopsida; order Solanales; family Solanaceae; genus Solanum; species Solanum pennellii. The sequence goes on along the minus strand of NC_028642.1, from coordinate 39,548,686 downwards.
TTCATCTCTGCTTTTATCACGTGGGAAAAATAGGAATGTAAATTTTCCTCCTAGGAAAAGGATTTGTGTACCTACCACTTCTGAAAATTTTGAGCAAAGGAATCATCCTTCCATTGATATCCTTCTTGATGAATGCCTCTTTCAGGTGTTCAAATGTCTTCTCAGTGGAAAAGAGAGAAGTGTATGTGTTTGTGTTTACAAGCGTTGGCTTACACTTTTAAGCAACATTCATAAGGATAACATTATAGAATCTAAGGGTATAGAAGGTGAGGGAACTCTTGTCAGGTCTCTTGTTTGTAGGGAGGCCATAGATGTCAGACTTGCTGCTATTGCCGTTGGAGCTTCTAATAATGGAAATTTGAAAAAGCTATTTATTCGGGGAGACACTTTTTGTCATGGTGTGAATGATGGTAGTCTCACGGCTATATATCGATGTTTCCCTACTCTGAGAGATTCTTTCCTTTTTAAATATGTCTTTTGTTAGTGATGAAGGCTTATCAGAGATTACTCATGGGTGTCATCTGTTAAAGAACCTTTATCTTTTCAAATGCCCAAAAATTACCGACAATTCTTTTTTAGACATTGCAAAGAACTGTACTCGCTTGAACTGCTTGACCATAGATTCTTGTTCAAATATTGGGAATAAGTCTCCCAAAGATGTCGGTCAATATTGTCCGAACCTGAACCACGTCGTACTTAAAAATTGTCCACTCATTGGGGATAAAGGAATTGAAGATCTCTTTTGTTCAACCGGTTTTCTTTTAACCGAAGTAGAGCTCCATGAACTACACATTAGCGACATTTCTATAAAAGTTATTTCACAATATGGAGTTGCATTGACAAGTCTAGCTGTTGGTGAACTTCGAAGAGTAATAGTGAGGAATTTCTGGGTCATGGGCATTGGTCAGTGTCTGCATAAGTTGAAGGCCCTTCCAATAAGTGCTTGCAGTGGAGTCAATGATTTGGGTCTTCATGTTATATGTAAAGCTTGCCCAAATTTAAAGCTATTTTATGTCCAAAAAAGTGTCGTATTGTCAAATAATGGATGGGTTTCTTGTGTCAAAGCTTTAGTGTTACTTCAGAAACTTCGATTAGAGGAATGCCACTTGATTACCCAGGCTGGATTTTTTAGTATACTTTTGAACTGTGGTAAAAAACTGAAGATTCTTTCCTTAGTGAAGTGTTTCGGTGTGAATGACTCAATCAATGCAGTTCCTTCAAAGGCTCCTTCTTGTAACTCACTGGTATCATTGACTATTCGCAACTGTCCCCTAGTAGTCTTTTTGTAATAGGTAAACGGTGTCAGAAACTGACTCATATAGAGTTGAGTGGGCTTCTTTCTAAACAGACGAGGGGCTCTTCCCTCTAGTTAAAAATTGTGCAGCTAATTTGGTGGCGGTGAATTAAGCGTGTCTGTCAATATTATAGATAGATCAGTTTCATCCATAATCAATAAGAGTGGGAGATATTTGAAATATCTGCTCGTAGATGGCTGCATATATGTTACTGATTCAACATTAGTAGAAATTTGGAACTCTTGTTGGATGCTTAATGCACTCAATATTTCAAAGTGTGGAATCACCAATTCAGGGATTAAAACTTTATCTAGTGCTATACAACTTTAACTGCAGATTCTCTCATTGTCTGGTTGCCCTTTAGGGCCAGACAATAACTTACCCTTCTTGCTTGATTTGGTTCTGAACTGTTGATACACTTTTAGAGATAAATCCAGGTTGTAATATACTTTCTTAAGTAGATGTTGTCTTTTATTTGGGTTTATCTAGAATTTTCAGCTTCCGCTACAGGGAAAATACATTGTTTTTCAATATTTTTTTGCTTTTCAAGCATACATGTGTTAAATTGCATTTTTAAAATTAGCAGAGGAGTTAATAGGTATCATTGTTTCTCATTATTAGGGAATAAAGATAAAACTCTAAGTTGGCTTCTCTACTTCAACATTCGTTGTATTCATTTTGCCTTTCTCAAATAAATACTCAACTGATAAAATGTGAGGTTGTGTGTTTTAAGAGAAAAGAGGAGAATTCCTATTTAAAATTTTCTTATTGCCAATAGTTTGTGCGCACACACTAATGTTTTTGCCTTTACTCTGCTCTCTATCTTAGATTTGGGTTCATTAAACTCTATTTATTTTGTTTCAATCATATATGTAACAAAATTTCATTGAATATTCTAACCACATTTGAGGAAACAATTAAGTAAAAATTGCCTAAGGATATTTCTGAGTAAATAAAAGAGGAGCATATATGTATCTTTTTTTGTACCTTACCATTTTTAGCATATACCGATCATTTAAAGTTTTACTTTATATTTTATACACTTGATGACTCTTTACATGAACTCTTCATTTTTTGAATGCACCCTCGTGAGCAAGAATGTCATAGGTAAAAATTGCCTAAGGATCTTTCTGAGTAAATAAAAGAGGAGCATATATGTATCTTTTCTTGTACCTTACCCTTTTTAGCATATACCGATCATTTAAAGTTTTACTTTTATATTTATACACTTGATGACTCTTTACATGAACTCTTCATTTTTTGAATGCACCCTCGTGAGCAAGAATGTCATAGGTAAAAATTGCCTAAGGGTCTTTCTGAGTAAATAAAAGAGGAGCATATATGTATCTTTTTTTGTACCTTACCATTTTTAGCACATACCGATCATTTAAAGTTTTAATTTTATATTTATACACTTGATGACTCTTTACATGAACTCTTCATTTTTTGAATGCACACTCGTGAGCAAGCATGTCATAGGTAAAGACAACTTTCAATGAATCCTCCAACATAGTAAATAACTTATGCTATAAAAACTGAACACAGAATCTAATTCATTTGTTATTTCAATAAAAATTCCTCTATTTGCACCAACATTTCAAGTATATATTCATCTAATAGGTTTTTAAAATTTGCACTACATTAAAGTCCTCCACAAGTTCTCAACCTTCTTTAATGGTTTGCATACATTTTCCACAACATTTTGAGCTTCCTCAAGAAAAAAAGGATCCAATTTATATCAATGTTTGATGGTGCTTGCTCTTTCTTAGTCCTCTTTGATCGTCGTACAGTGTAAACTATTTGTTGTGGTATTGTTCCTTTCATCCTTGTTAGCTACTCTTAGTTCACTTTAGTTAGAGTACTACATTTATTAGTTTAGCGGTCTTTGTTTATTTATATTATGTTAGTAGTGTTTTTTAGGAGTCCTTATTCTTTATGTAATTATATTTAATACTATTTTATGTTCATTAATAAAGTATCTTATTTCAGCACTTACTCAGTGTTTTATATGGTATCAGGTCTCTATAAGCTCTAACGAGAATGATCATTTTTTCTTCTGTGCGTCTCTCGCGCTACTCAAAAAGATCAACAACAATGACCCATCACAACAGCAACAACAATCCCAGAGTTGTTAATGCTGACAACACAATGGGTACCAATATCATTATACAATTCAATACCACATCCCTAATTACCCATCAAACTCAGTGGTGGACACAAGTTCGCTACATGGAAAGCCTATTTCTCCATGCCTATTCTATGGCTACAACCTCTTTGGTCATCTTGATGGAACATCTCTTTCACCCGCTTGCACGATCACCGTTGGCACAAACATATCATCTAATCCTGCTTTCTTAATTTGTTTCGTCAGGGCCAGCTCATCTAGGATGCCCTCATGGATTCTAAGGAACCCAATATTGCCTCCACTGATGTTGCCACCAACTCATCTAAATCATCTTGGGACGCTCTGCATACCACTTACACAAATGCATACCAAACCCAAGTCTTTAGTTTGCGTGTTCATCTTGCTCGTGCCACTAAGGTATCTCGCTCCATCACCATAAATATTCACACTATTTAGTATCTTTATGATAATTTAGCTACTGCCGGTTCTCCTAGATCCAACCCTAAACTCAATTCAAAATACTTAGTGGTCTAGGCCCTGAGTTTTGAGAGATCTCAGTTGCAGTACGTGCACGTGATACGAATGCCTCCTATGAAGAATTATTTGAAAAACTGCTGGACTATGAGCTCTTTATTCATCTAGAAGATGTTAAGAAACTGTCAACTCCCACAACTACTGTTGTCACTAAATCCAAAACTAATAATCACAACACTCGCAGGCAGAACAATAATTCTCAACAATGGCACAATATTCACGTACCTATCATAGTGATAGTACAACTCATATCAAAACTATATTATTCAATATCAACTCTATAATAGGGTTGGCCTCACCGCTAATGTATGTCGCTCAAAGTATCACAATCACTTTGAAGCCAAAGCCAACTATACTACTAGATTTTTTACCGCCATAGTCGACTCAATGCCACCCATTACATCGCAAGAGAGAGACACAACCTACAACCTAGCTAACTTGGGGAATTCAACTTTGAAAATTAGAAACTTTGGGAACTCAATGGATGAAAACATCCTACCTTAAGTCCAAATGATTAACTTCAATGGAGGAATTGAGACCTTGACTTGGAACCCTAGATGAATCCTTATTCTTCTTCAAATTCTAGAGAGAGAATTATTTTGGGAGTTCTTCTTTTTTGTGAGTTTGAAGGAATTGATTACTATTGGAAAATTTGGGGGTAAAATGCTTATATAGGGGTCTTTACACATAGGAAAAACAATGTAGTATAGGAATAAAATAATTAATAAAAGACCCAAATACCCCTTAAAATAATTTCCAGGTCTCGACCTATGACCACCAATCGACGGACCGTGGAATGCCTGACAACTCGTCCTACAGGGTTGTCGATGATGGTAATTTTTCGGCCAGTGAACCACGGATTATGGTCTGACCTACGGTCCGTAGGTCTGGACATGGTCCTGAGCCTTAGCAGACTTGGCAGGGCGGCCAATCCATGGACCATACTATGATTTTTGGTCCTACCCACAGGTCGTGGTTGGCCTTCGTGGCTGGCACTTGCAACTTCCCAAAACTTGTTTCATTTCCCTTTTTCAGATACGTGATTTTGAACCTTCCTTGGAGAACTGTTTAAACCCTTACCAGTCTCTGGTTCACTTTAAAGGTTTTAGTTCAAAATTTTCAAAATGATTTGTTAATTTTTCTAAAATTAAGTGGCGACTCCCTATTACTCTTAAATTGTTTACTTTTTCTAAAAATTAATAAATATCCAAGTTAATAAAATATTTGAAACTTGGTTTTCAAAATCAGGTCGTAACAATGACTTGTGGAGTGTCATTGATCCTATCTCATTGGATAACATTGATCATAGTAATGATTGGTTGGTTGGGAATATGGACATTAATATGGAAGCAAATGATGATTTGGTGTTTGGTGATGACAACTAGATGTTTCAATAGCGTCGGACAATGAGGATATGTTGACATACATAAGGACACAAAAGAGACAGTCAGAAGTTATTACAACTAATGCCTCATGCTCCCGAGCTCCACATATTGTCATAAAAGATGATGTTGATTCAAATGAGTCAATGGAAGAAGAGATTGAAGGCTATAAATCTAGTGATACCCATTAGAATCACCCTATTTAGGAAGATGATATGGAAGAATATTATTTTAGTGAGCAGAAGTAGAATATATAAGCAACACATGTTTGATAAACCTATCTTCATTATAAGCACTCTATATTTACTATTATATGTCTATCATAGTTCGCTTTATTTAGTGAAGCCCACACTTTAAGTGTGCTTTAAGTTCCATTAGGGCATTAGCTTTTTTTGGGTTTTTATATTTTGACAGCACTGATTCTCCCTCCTTAATGTCTACGTTGTCCATCACTTGTTTGGCATGCTTTGTTTTCTTTTACTTGAAATTATCTCTATTTGTAGTGTGTCAACCAGTGTATGAATTGTGAGGTTGGTCTCTCTGCTCTCCCTTATGATCCTGCTTATTGTCAACTAGATTATTGCTAGGAAAAGATTTCTCCACCCATCCTCTTGTATTTGTTTCCACTATATTGTTCTCATTGCATGTGATCTTCTTTAAAGCTTGAATGACTGTATGTTCCTTGTCTATGAGTACAGAGTTTTGATTGCTTTATTTAGTCTATTTATCCTTCTCTACACCCCTGGCTGAAATATCTAAGAAACACTCTGTTTTACTATTACTATATTACTGATATTATCAATATTTAATTTTCCTTTTCATATTCTCTACTAGAGTTGCATACTGATTTTGAGAACCTATATTTATGCAATTGTGCACTTTGTTATGATCATCGTCTTGGTTTCCTGTTTATGATTTTATTCCAATTTGCCAAATTTTTTTAACAATCTTTCCACTTGTAAGCCTCCTAGGGAAATACTAAGTAGGTCGAATTTGCTTATGGTTTGTCTCTTTAGCTTTGCCATGTTCTCTAGGCGCACTATATTAGTTTTCTCGCTTCCATCATTGTCTACCCAGTAGCTCCCCTATGCATTACTGAATCCTTCTTGTAATCTTCATTCACCTTTGCCGATTCAGGGTGTATCACCGTATATTCATTCATAGTATGACCTTGAAGTTTACAATTTTTTCAATATTTGGATACATGATCATATTAAATAACAACTTGGTCAAATCTATCGGTAGCCCCTAGAGTTGGCCCAAAGTTCACTTAGATACTTCATTTGAGCAATATTCATTTTAGACACCTCATGTAGGGTGTCATTGCGTCATTTATACTTTTTTTTGCTGACATGCCTAAGTGAGTATGATACACTCAACAATAGCGTGTGAAAGGTTTAATTTTAAAAAAATGAATTTTCTCTTCTTCTTCTCCATTTTTCAAGTCACCACCTCCCACAAGTTTTTCAAGCTTGAACTCCTTTAATGGAGGTCAAATTTTTTATTCCAATTTAATTGCTTCTTCATTGTATTATTTTTCTAAATCTATGCCAGGACCCAAGGGTACTCCCTAAATGTAACGAGGCATATAGATCCCCAAAAGGCACCATGTAAGCTACTTAGCATACCATAACATAAAGTAGTAAAACAATAAGAGTAAAAATGCATTTAAGTCCAAAAATCTTTACAAAGGAAAGCAGAAGTATAGACATGTCTCAATTAGTCATCTATTACAATTCATCGGTCAAAAAAGGGTCACAGCCCCAAAACAACATAATCATAAATAACAAGTACTAAAAATGAAACTGAAAGTGAAACTACCGTCCTTGAATCACGAGGACTCACCACAAGCGAGAAGAATAGTCAAATCTAAGCTTGAACCAAATGATAACCGCCTTAAGAATCAGACCCTACACTTTGGGAAAATATAGGTTAGTACAAAAATGCACTAAGTATGATAGTCATGCATAGAGTCCTTGAAAATATGCTAAAAAGGACATTTTAGTTGAACTCATGTCATTTACTAGTTTAAAGCATCATTTTGAAGACAATGGAAAGACATAAGTCATAAGCGTGTTCATTACATAAGTCATTCCATCGTAAGAGAACCATATCATAAGTACACTCGAAGCATACTTGCACAATGCATGAATATGATCTCATAATTTCACCCATACTAAGTAAATCTTATTGAGTAACTATATTTCACATTTTGTATTCTTGTTCATACTATCATAAAAGGAGATTCTCCTTATCCGACATAGACCATATGAGCTTACCATGGAATCTGGTGTCTATCCCATACTGAAAAGGGGTTGTCTTACTTGCCTAAGGTAGATCCATGAGCTCTACCAACGTGAGGGCTTCTATCCCAAGATATTGTTACCAGAAAACCGACCTCTACTAACATGGGGGCTTCCATCTCATATCACTATATCTTGGTGCTAAGCATAATTCCCATTGAGTTTTTGTTACGTCTTGACTTAAGTTCATAATTTTGGAAGGATGTCTTGACACTCAAGCCATATAACTTATACTAAAGATCATAGATTCAATAGGTGAGACTGGTATTCCTACCTTAGAATCACTACATGTGACAAAACTTTCACATCATACCACATATATACATACATACATAAGTGTGTACACGAGGATAATCATCCAATCAACACAACAACTAGATCATAACCATATTCACTTTACTCTCAAAATAATCCAAAGGCATATACATAAACCTCATAAACATGCATAAATGCTTTTACCTTCAATTACCATAGACCACATTCAATCAACATATATAGAATGACTACATTAGACATGGATGATAACATGATTCAATTACTACAATTACTATATGCACAAAATCATAATACTCTTCCATTTACAATTCACCCACATACAAGGTCATAAATTAAGAATATGGGGGTTTCATGGAATACTGGGAGATTTCATCACAAAACTATAATAAACCATCAATTCAAATATTATTTCAATCAATTAAATCACTAGAATCGTTTTTGAAAAGTAAACAATGACTTGGAGTTAAACCCTAACTTTTGGGAAAATTACTACTTTTGAAATTGAGTTTAGAGGGACTCCATGGATGAAGACTAACATACCTTAGTTATCATCCCCCAAAGAAATTGAGTGAAACAACCTTGTTTCTTCAAGCCCTAGCTTCAACTCTTTTCTTCTTCTTTCTTTAATTCTAGAGAGAGGAATTCATTTGGAGGGATGAAGTTTTGGGTTTTCTTTTTTATTCTAGTGAGAGTCACTTAATTGGGAAATTCGAGCATAAAAATCTTAAATACTTCACTACGGAAAGACTAAAACAATGTTGTATTAATTTAGGTAAAATAAAAAAAGACCCTAAGACTCCCACTTAAAAGCTACAAATTAGCACACTTTAGCTCGCCAAGGGCATTTGGCGACTCGCTAAGTGGTCCCTTGGCTCGCCAAAATGTCCAGCACCCTTATCATGGAGACAACTTACTAGGCAATGGGGAGTAGTCTTTGAGCAATGCGCCAAAAGGGTTGGCGATCCCCGACATAGCGAGCCCAATTTTCCAGAATATTGGCCCCATTAGGCAGGCCAATGGGCGACTCTTGCTCCACTTGGCTAATAGCCAAGTCACTCTGGCGATGGTACTGACCATCGCCAAGTAGGTCAAGTCAATTTAAGTGTTTTCTTCAACTAGTTCCAATGTACGATAGGCCCTTGCCCGTTTTCCTTGACGTAACCCACACGTTTAGCTCTAGTTAGCCTATTAGTTTCCTGGTGTTACAATCTACCATCACCTTCCTCCGCTTCTTTTGTCGGAAAAATAAATACAAACACCTATTAGAGTTAAGGGTGGACCTGCCTAATTCGGACTAACCCATATATGCTTTGAAATTTGATGGGCTAGTCATTTTTTGTGGGCTAGAAATTAGTTAGCCCAACCCACAAGTATGTGGACAAGGGTCTATGTCGGGCTGGCCCATTTTTTTAAAAGTATATTTTTTATAATTTTTTTTAAAATTAAATTATAATTTAAAAATATTATCATAAATATCGACAAGACAATATTACATAACATTAATGAACTACTTCTTTATCAAATCCACAAATAAGTTATCTTTATAATATTTATTAAATTTGATTTCAAGTAAAAGTATAAATAGTTAAGTAGAAATATCAATCTAATTATTTTCTAATGATTATAATTAAACACAAAAAAATATGACAACATTCCATAGGCTACGACCTGATCGCGTAGTGATTCCCTAATAAATCTTAGGGAAATTTTATTTAAGGTAGTACATATTTATAAACATAATTTGTATTTGAATTTTAGTTATAAAACTTTAAATAGATTTTGAATATGAATTCTTGTTATTTTTAATGCTCTATTTTATTTTTAGTTAATTTTTATTTGGCCCACAGGCCGGTCGTACACATATTTTTCAAGCCACAAATCAGCATGCTTATTAAGACCAAGCTAAAAAAAACTCTTTTTTTAAATGAGCTCAAAAAATCTTTGCCCATCCCTATCAAATCGCGGGTAATGCCAGCCCAGCCCAACAGGACTAGCTCATATTGATGGCTCTAACACCTGTATTTCACACTTTCTCTTTCTTTCTTTCTTCATCTCCCTCTTTTCTTCCCAAAAAAAAAACAACACTAAAAAGAAAGAAAAAAATAAAATAAGAAAATAGCAAACTAGATTTCGAGTGTATTTAAAAAACAATTTACGATGGAAAAAATAGGGTAAAGTACCATCCCTCTCTTTACCTTTCACCTGAAAAATGAATACCAACACTCATATTTTACATATTTTTTCTTCTTTGAACTTTAACCGGTCATTACCACTACACTCAGCACCATAGAGTTATACTATGTTTCAGTCATTTCATTAAGATAGAGTGTTGCTGCTTCAACCTACAAGTTGTCAGCAGTTCTATGTAAATTAAAGTACTTTTGGCACTTTTCGAGCTATACCTTAGGTTGTAAACCTTCGAAACTGGGCAATTGCCACTTAGGAGGATGGATGAGAACTCCCTGGTGACTCAAATTCCTATGTTCTTGTCCTGGAATTCGTAAAATGCCATCCCCTTGTGGAATGTTCATATCAGCAGCTACTGTTCTCCTTTCCTATGTAGTTAACCTTTCCACAATTTGTTCTAAAGCTCCTCTAATTCCCACTTTTGTTTCACTGATCTCACAATTACTATTAGCTAACCTTTCCATCGTATCTTCATGTTGATTCAGTCGATCATCCACGGATTTGAACCTACTACTATCCGCCATCATAGATCTTCACGCACAGGTCGCAGAAGCTATGCTCTCATACCAATTGTTATGATATGAACTAGAATAAAATCAACAACAAGCTTTTTTGGGACAATTTTCTTATTTATATTAATAAAACTTCAAACTGTTACAACTAAGAATAGATATACGAGTGTCGCATTAAACTACTCTACTGGGATGTCATGGATGAGCTTCATATCTGCAGATGAATATAAGAAGAAGAAGAATTTAGACTGAGAGAGAAGAACAAGAGAAGAAGAGATCTGGAAAGAGAGAAGATATGAGAAAAATAACAACTGATTTGTTAGCCTTTTTCTGTCCTTATTAGAATTATAACCACCTTGTCTAAACTGGCAACATCGTAGCCCTTCAAACTCATCTAAACAACTTCCAGTCGCATTCATCTATTAAATGGGTTGTTATTATTCTTCTGCTTCCCATATCGAATCCTTACAACTACAGAACTTTATTTGCTCTTTATTTGAAAGCATAGCAAAGGTTTAAGAATTTTTTGAGTAGTCAAGCTAAAAGGGGTTGATCGATCATTGTAGGTGATGATTGTCCAGTGGCCAGAGAGGCCATAAGTTGTAGCTAATGAAAATAAGGTTAGGTCAAAACTCCTCAAGTCATTCTGACACGTGAATTTTTTCACCTCATGGTTCATGATTAGATAAGGGAAAAGACTTGATATACATATCAACTTTGCTATTTAGAATTGATATACACATCGTTATGAAAGTGTCTCATATATAACTATATTGTTATACAATCGACTCACATATACCCCTTCATCTAATTGGAGTAAAAGAATTAATTTATTTTTAATTTTTTAAAATAAATATAATCTGTAGGGGTATATTTGATCATCTTCGGTCCTCACACCTATTTTTAATGATTTTTTTATTTTAATAACTAATTTAAAGGGAAAATTACGCGGCTAAGCAAACTATAATATTTAATCACTCATCATAGTTATAGTTTTCTATAATTACCACTCGCGACTAACATTATACATTAATTATGTGGGCTGACTTTGAGTTTGTATAATTAGTCATATTTGTATATGTATAATTCGCCAGGATATACAAATAAATATGTATAATATACAATTTTTTGACCTATATACATATACAATTCATCTTTCTGCCCTTTCTTGCTCGCCTCTCTCCTCCCTCTCTCAATATCGCTCGCCTCTCTTTTCCCTCTTCCAATCTCGCTTGCCATTTATACAAATGTATATGTATAATATAAAGTTATATACAATTCACCTCTCTCCCACTCTCTGCCCTCTCTCGCTCGCTTCTCGATCTCGCTGCCTCTCTCCTCTCTCTCCCAGTCTCTCTCGCCTCTCTCCTCCCTCTCTCAATCTCACAATACATATGTATAATATACAATTAACTAACCAATATACATATACAATTCACGTTTCTCCCACTCTTTTCCCCCTCTCTCTCGCCTCTCTCCTCTCTCCCCCAGTCTCGCTCGCCTCTCTATTCCATATAATATGTAGATACAAATTGTAATTATCAAACTATAGTTATGGAGAATAATTTATTATTTTTAAGTGGCTATATGTGAAAGTTTCCCATTTAGATTTGTATTTTGTTGGTGAAAGTTAGTTATATTTCACTAAATTTCTTGGAAAATTTATTTTAGATGCCTCAATTTTTTTTACATATACAAAAACTAAATTACAATATAGCCGACAAATAGTTTTAAATAATTATAATATAGCCACAAGAAATTATTTTGATTTTTTTTCTTTACATTAAAGAATGATAGAAAAAAATAAGAATAAGAAACTCAAGTAATGATAATCAAAGAAGTCAAAAAATAATGTATGTATGAAAAAAAAAAATACCTTGAACTTTGCTTCTTCTTTTTTTCCAAAAGTACATCAATGGCGAGGAGGTTAAAGTACTGAGGTACTGCCCCAACCTTTGTATTATCAAAATAATCAAGTACATGGAGGAGGAGATAGACCTTTGCCTCCAGAGCCAAATAAAGACATTTCATTCTTATATACCTTTGTTTGTTTAAGACTTGGGAGAATAAAAATCTCACCTAATGTGAAAGTTGGGGTGGGTATAAATGAGTGAGATATTGTACAAAATAGAAAGAGTTGAACCAACTCTATACCTCGGAACTTCTAACATCATTAATCACGAATGATTTTGTTGAGGCATGATTCTAAGGTGCGGGAAGCCCTGTTGATCAAGCATCACCATGACTTTAAATTTACTAGGCAGTGAGCCAAAATCATAGTAGATAGAATGACTTTTTGGTGACTTCTCAAACATTAGCTAAGTGATCAGGCATTGTGTTACCCTCTCTGAAGTGTAAATAAAAATGAAGTTTTCAATATCGAAGAGTTGAGTGATATGATCTGTAATATGTTTTACACTCCATTGAGTCTGCATTTTGTTGTTAATCACATTCGCCATCACTTGAGAATCGGTTTCAACAATGATGTTCAAAAATTTGTTTATAAACGCAAAGTTTCAAGTCTTGCAAGATGGCTCTAGCCTTGGCACTGTTAATGAAATCCCTTGTGTGATCCCTCAAAATATCACCACCATCTAAGCTTCTCAAATTTCCTTTAGCGCATCCATCAATATTGAGTTTAAAGAAACCATTCAAAGGCTTATACCGATAAATAACTTGGCTAGTATGTTACTGGATTATATTCTCAATTAGTGACAGATTTTATTCCAAAAAGTAGGGAATGACAGCTTCAACCAATTAGTGGAAAACATCATACACATATATTTACAAGTTTGGTGAATAATATACCAGCTAGTCATCTTGATGTTGTCATATCTCGCAAAACATATGCACCTCCACAACTCCCGATAAATATTTTGTCACGATCCAAAAATGGATGGGATGACACTTGTATGTTTCCACCAACACAAGTCGTTCTCAAACCAATGAAAACAAGAGAAAAGCGAAAAACAGTAAATATGGTTATCACGTGTACAACCACTGAATAGATAAGTGCGAAATTAAGAAATAAATACAAGTCTCAAGCTTAGTTTCTCAAATAGAACAAAGGGTAAGGAAAGGAAAAGGAGGGTCCGTTGAATGACAAACAAGTACCTCGTCAAGTACTTGACGAGCCTTAAGAAGAGATTACACAAGTTCAGGCTCGGCAACTACATAAATATAGAAGAAATGGGTGAGTACCAATAACACGGTACCCAGCAAGCAACCTACTAAATAAAACAGCTAGCTAGCAATCGAATATCCCTTACAATCCAACTGAACCTCCTCAAACTACAACTTGCATAGAAATCAGCCCTACCTAGTAATTCTACAATTCACGACTCACAAACGCAATATTCGAGTTCAATAATAACAAAATCAAATAATTAATGGTAATGGCAAGTAGTTCAGTCACATGTAATAAGTACATCAATCATAATTCAGAAGTAAGTTACGTGTAAGCATCAAGTAAGAATGATCATCACTAGCCAAAACCATTTCTCATCATCTTTATAACACTCATCGGCAAAGACTTCGGCATAATAATGTTGGAAAACTATATGCAAGGTAGAAGCATACTGTTATCATACTGCTTACATTATTAATAGATAATCAATAATGTTTATACTAGAACACATAAATTTGCTGAAATTTAATTCAAGAATTACCTCTTGAAGCGTGAACGAATACCTTCAAGCGAATCCCTTAGTTAGACAGACCTTCAAGAGAATCACAAGATATACATCAGCTTTGTAGACTTCTATAATGATCCCAAGTTCACATCCACACTCTCGTAATACTTGAGAGGGTAAGTATCGTATAGAAACCCTTCAATCAATTTTCTAGGTTGGGAGATTATAAAGATTTCTTCACAATCCAAAAAGGAATAGAAAATCTAGTTTTTCTTGAAAATCAGAAAGAATTCACATTATTCTTCATCCTCCCATAGAAATAGAATTTTGAGTAGTTAAATATGGACACGATAGGGACCACAGAATTAATTATTGAGTTTTTCTATTATACAGATAATTCTAAATAATTAAATTGAATTATTCTTACCATAATAAATAACAAATCATTCCATTAGAAATTTGTAATTGCAGTCCTCTATTTATATCTCGAAATTTCCATTACACGCTTATGTAATTTCTCATGTTAAGATTATAGATTCTCAATAAATTAAATTACTAACAAGTTTAATTCAATGATTAATTTCTTTTAGAGCACTGCTTAACTTATTTATGTGTTGGATTCAAAAATCTACTTGCAAGGTTTGACACAATGAAAATTTGTAAGCTTATCAACAAGGCATATCATCATCTCTATAACGAGGCATGGATTCGATCAACTAACTTATTATTTAACCAATATAAATTATTAGCATCTAATCTATTGGATTTATTGACTCATCTCACAATCTCACCTTTTAATAAATCAAAACGATAATTAATATATACAAATCATAATAGTTATATCAAGACTATGAATATAAGTACGTTTAACACTTGAGAGGATATTGTTTTTGTCAGTCAGTTTAAAGCAACTATTTTTGCTTGGTCTCATCAATACATACAAAATGCATTAGCACAAGAAGTTGAACTATACATTCCCATTATCAAGATAAACTATGTATAATCTTGTGTTACGATCGTACCAATGACATGTTCAATTTTCATCTTAGATTGTGAACACAAAATTTTACAGTTATAGTAACTGATGATTTAATTTAAAACTCTATACACTAAATCATATATTATATAAGTGAACAGATACCATAAATGAATATATGATCTATTTAAACTTTTATTAAAACTGAATAAATAATTATTCTATTATAAATATGTTATAAATTCATTGAATAGTGGATTATCCATTTGCTTTCTTCATGAACTTATCTTTATCATATATCTACATTTTAAGGTGACATGAACCTTCGTAGATAACTATGTATCTACTAGTTGGCATTTATCATGATGACCTTTGGGAGTGATATCTCAACACTATAAATAGAGATATCACTCATCATTTGGAATATACATTTGAATAAGAAGAAAAGTACTCCTCTTCTTCTATCTACTTCTCTTGTCTTCTTCTCTTTATGATTATATTCTAATGAGCTTGATTTTATAATACGTTGTTAGCACGAGACTCCAAAAGTAAAATCCAGAAATTTTTTGGTATGATTTTCTTTTTCTTTCTATAGTTGAATTAAGTATAGAAAGTGAGGTATGTTTCTTTTAGCTGTACCGGTACTATATCTTTATTTAGGTATAGGTATAATCTAATTCTTCTTATTCTAATCACGTACGCTTACGCATTATGTCATGTAAAAGGAAGATGATTTTATATGATTCATAATTTTATCGTCCGATGCCTTAAACATTTTTCAGTTTATAAAGCACGAAGAAAACATATGGAAACTTTTTGGTTAATGAATATTGTTTTGTCCTTTTTTTTATTTGTTTTTCTTTTCTTAGTCTAACAAATTTTGTTATGTTTGTATGTTTTGCACGGTTCATTTCTTTCACTAAGAATATAATCTCCAAAAAGATATATGTTTTAATTTGCCATTTAAGAAGAAAATTATGCTTCTATTTTCTATTATTATTATATTACTTGTTACTCTAATTTATGAGATTAAGTTCACTTTTTGGAGTAGATTGGAGAAAACAATTTCTTGTATCTTGACCAATAAATAAATTGGGAGAGGCATATATTTGTCTTTGAAAAGCAGTGACGCGTGAATGATGTTATGGCACATAAGAGGTTAATTCTATTTCATTTTGGATTATAATTTATTAATTTAGGGTAAGATGGTGGACTTAAGTTCCGTCGCATCAAAAGGATAAGTTATTTGGTCAAAGTTCGGATGCACCATAATAAAAAATATTTGAGTGTAAGACGGTACATTCATGTTCTATCGCACAAAGAAGGTAAGACATCAATTTGAGTTTTGATGCACCATAATTGGGTTCAAGTCCCATAGAATTATTGTGTAACACGCCTTATATGGGTAAGAAATTGAATTTAAGTCAATGCATCATAGTGATGATAAAATAATGACTAAGGCAAAATAATATATTTTTGATGAAAAGTCTTAAAATTTATCTCATTGAATTAGCTTCATTCCCTAAAGCGAATGTGGTAGCAGTAAATGACAAATTTGAAATCTGCCCGATTGCTCCATTCTATAGTGTGAATATGGTAGCAGTGAATAATAAGTCTGAAAGACCACAGGTGATTAAATGTATGAATAGGAACGTGAAGGGACAAATTATAATAGTCATCATTGTGGTAATTATAAAAAGGAAGAATAATATGAGTTCTTCAATTAGTCCTTCAAACTGTGAAAATAATTTTATCATCAAAACGGTATGAAAGGTCATTGGACACACGGTTGTCATGCGAACTTATTTGATAAGTTTTATAAATCTTCCATCAAAATAAAGAATATAAAGTGATTGTGCACTTTATCTTTCAAAGTGATGTTGAGGTGGATAATATAAATATGTTAAATATAAAGGTATTACATGTATAAATGGTTATGGTCAACTCCTGAAGAGATTGTGACTTGTAATAAGCATGTGAATGTTTGCCCATTCTTAAAAGTGAATGTGGCATGATATGAAGAAAATATGAATAAGAACATATTCATGTATGGTTGTAAATATGTCACTTCTCACATCTACGGGAGGTTTGAGAGAAACAAATAAATTTTAGTTGGCAGGAATGACCAATGGTCATTTACGTTCATACGTCATAAATATTATGGTATGTTTATTGTGAACTACCGAAAGAGCAAAAGAAAAATAATTCTTGCCTTTAATGGTTGAGGCCATGACCAAAATAATATTATTGTGTGGCAATATAAATTTTTCATTGGTTGTGTACCTTGCTTGTAATTATTTTTACCATGACAATTATAATATAATTTCCTCCTTGAAAGAGATGCTCACCATACGGATGGTGTCACGGAGTATGTGACGGTACATAAAATAAGTGTAAGCTGTAATGAGTTATGTTATTATCAGAGGAATAATATTGGGGTTGTAGTAAGTCTCAAAAGAAACTTTTAAGTTTCGGAATTTTGGATAAATTGAAAAAAAAATTGAGACTATAAATTATGAAAAGATTTAATGTCTTCAGATTACTACAACCGGAGTGGGTTGTTTATAATATGTAAAAGATTACCCATTTTTTTCTCTTGTTTGTTGCACATAAATATGAGCATGCTGATGAATTCACATGAAAAAGTAAACTATAAATTTACTAAAATAAAAATCAATTGGCATGACCGGTTGACCATTTTGGTTTAAATGTGGTACAAATGTAATTGAGAATTCATGTGGCTAATGTGATGAAGAAATAAAAATATTCTTCAAGAATTCTCTTGTGCTGCTTGTTGTCTTGATAAAATGTTCATTGTACCAGTTAAGGTTGGGATTGTAATCCCTTGAAGTTTATGGAACATATAAAAAGGTGAATATGGGCCCATTCACCAGTCATGTGGACCATCTGCAACTATATGATAGAAGCATCTATGGAATTGTCACATGTGTTTTGTTGTCAACTTACAAATTGATGTCTGTAAAGTTATTTGCTCGAATTGTTAGATTAAGGGCACAGTTTCAAACTATAAAATTATATTTATAATGCTGGTTGGTTTAGCAGAAATTATATGCCTCCAATTATAGCTAAACCATTGGTATGAAAGCAAAACTCCCAAATAAGATTTTGCTATGAGATAAATTTATTTAACATGCAGCAACACATGTATGCATCAAGCCAACAAGGTTTCTCCATCATAATTGGTTTAGAGTCAGGAACCAAATAATTTTCATCTAAAATTTGAATGTGCGGTTATGATTTTAGTTGCTCCACCACACACAATGATAAATCTTCAAATAAGGTTGGGATGAATTTAGATTTTCTAACATTAGGGTTGAGATGATTGACAACTGAAAATTATGTGTGAGGTTAATTATGAATTATCTAGATCCTCGTTAAATAAATATATGAACTTCAAGTTCAAGAGATAATTCATTTGCATAATATTGCAAATCAATTGTCAGATGAATGTTCAAACCCTATGATATAACTCAGCTGCAAATGCTCCAATTAAAGTCCTTGAAGGACAGATTCTGTTATACGCTGAAGCTAATAGACAAATCGGAAATGTAAACTTCATTAAAGAATGAGAGAAGCAAATGATCAATATGATCATGATAATGATGCAAGTGCTATAAGAGAGCACCGTGAGATAATATTTCATAAAACCTTGAAAATGGTTCACGTACCTAAAAAATGATGAAATTCTCGATAAGTTATGTCATAATGGAATTGATATCAAATAACCATCGACAGTATCTTTGATATGAAGTAGCGCTTAATGATATAAATTGTGACGAGGATCTTGAATTCAAATCTATCCTAGAGTGTGGACAAATAAATGATTGGCCAAGTAAAATGCATAATTCAAGTATATTTTGTTTCACTTAGAAAAGTTATATTTTTTATTGATAGTCTATAAATCATGATATAATGTCAATGGGGTACAAACAAATAATTATGTGATAGTATAATCGTAAGATAAAAAGTACAATTTATGCTTTGGGGCATAAAGATTTTTTGCAAAAGTTCAGACATTATTGCAGATGTTTTCTCCTATGGTAGATTTAATGAGGTTTGTTTGATATGGTAACATATCTAAAACTTTAATGCATATAATGAACAATTGTCATGTCTATCTAGACGATGAAGGTTATATGAAAATCCTTGAAGCAATTGAGGTGTCTGAAGCATATAAGAGTTTGAAAGAGACTTTTTTCAATAAAGCTTCAAAAATTCTTATATGGATTGAAATAATCAAGGAAGAAAAGGGTACAAAAGGAATGACCCTAATTGTCCTTGCATTTTTATGAAAAGGTCAGGATCTAAATTTATTATTATAGTTGTGTATGTTGATGACTTGAACGTCATTAGCACTCTTAAAGAGCTTTCAAATCTGTTGAGTGTTTGAGAGGGTGAAAAGGTCTTGGTAAGAATGTTGTCTAGACCTACAGATTGATAATTTGACAAATGAAATATTTGTCCATCAATCAACATACACAGAAAAGTTTTGATGCAATTATGGATAAATCAGATTCATTAAATACCCCAATGATTATGAGATCGCTTGACATAAATGATGATTTATTTTGATCTCAAAAAGAAGGATGAAGAGCTTCTTGGGGATGAAACTCCATATCTTAATTGAGTTAGGGCACTAATACATCTTTCTAACAATACTCGACCAGATATCTGTTTCTAAGATTCAGTTCTTTCCAACAAAAGGTCATTGAAATGGTGTTAAGCACCTACTTGAATATCTTCAAAGTATCATAGACATGAGTTTATTTTATTCCGAAGAATTCAAGTCAGAACTGATTGGTTATGCAGATGCAGAATATTAATCTGAACCGCATAAAGATCAGTATCAAAATGCTATTTGTTTACATGTGGAGGCACAATAATATCTTGGTTATCAATGAAGAAAGTGATGGTAATCAATTCGTCAAATCATGTAGAAATCTCCATGAAGCAAGTAGAGAGTGTGTATGGTTGAGATCAATGATACACCATATTGCGGAAATATGTGATTTTTCATTGAAAAAAAATATATCAAATATATTAATCACAATGTACGAAGATAATCAACTGCAAATGAATGTTTCCACAAGATGATTGTTGTTATGAACAAGTTGAATAAGCACTTTACTTGTAATTACGAGGTCATGACGAATAAGATGATATTCAAGAATATATTCGGCTAAGCTCAAGGCATTGTCATATCCATGAAATCAGACAATGATATATGAGGATGGGTTCAACCATGCAACATCTTGTGAATGTGATTCGATCATAAAGACACTGTGCATATCAACATTTGAAAAGCTGGTTATAAGATTGAATGATAATATCGCAAGAAATTAAGTGATGTTTTAATCAGGGGAAGTATAATGCGCGTTGCACTCTTTTTTTCTTGACCGAGGTTTTGTCCCATTGAGTTTTCTGGCAAGATTTTTAATGAGGCAACAAATAATGTGTATCAAAAGATGTGTGTACTATTTTTACTTCACTGGAATTTTTTTCACTGAATTTTCTTAGTAAGGTTTAACGAGGCACATTATCTATGGACATCTAAGGGGGAGTGTTATAAATCCATTGAATAGTGGATTGTCCATTTGCTTTCTTCATGAACTTGTCCCTATCATGTATCTACATTTTCAAGGTCATGACATGAACCTTTATAGATAATTATGTACCTATTAGTTGGCATTTATCGTGGTGGCCTTTGGGAGTAATATTCAACACTAAATAGAGATATCACTCACCATTTGAAATATGTATTTGAATAAGAAGAAAAGTTCACTTCTTCTATCTATTTCTCTTGCCTTCTTCTCTTTATGATTATATTCTAATGAGTTGGATTTTATAACTAAATATTATATCTAAACATATGATTAATTGTATATATCCTAACAAATAACACTCGCCGACTTTGACATGATAACACTCGCCAACAAAGACCTCAATATGTAACACTTGTCGGTAAAAACCTTGGTATAATAACTCATCACGTGTCTCATCACGTGTCAAGAATCAGTGCATACAAGCAATATCACACCACTTAGAAGAGAGCAAATCATACA
Source organism: Solanum pennellii (assembly GCF_001406875.1). Classification (NCBI taxonomy): domain Eukaryota; kingdom Viridiplantae; phylum Streptophyta; class Magnoliopsida; order Solanales; family Solanaceae; genus Solanum; species Solanum pennellii. The sequence continues at coordinate 39,527,381 of NC_028642.1, read as the reverse complement.
ATTCAAGTCCACAATCATGCTTTCAAGCACTTCAACAATCAATCATGAAGGGTCACAAAAAGACAATTCACATTATCATATTTATCACATGATCTTTTTCATTTTCAACTTTTTTTTTTCATTTAAATATAACAAGTAGACAATTTTAACCCTTCACCTCAATTCTGAAATATTCACTCAACAATATATCCATGCACATCTGAAATCCCACAAGCAATCTTCAGCTGATCACGCTTGCCCACAATCAATTTTTGAGTTTTCACTGTACAATTGCAGTCGAAGCACATGGGCCATGGCAATTGCCATGTACACAACAGTTGATGAATTTATTTAATTGTATGTCATTTTGTAATTTATGAATTTTTATAATAAAATTTTTAAATTAGTATATAATAATAATTAAGTTCATTTTTAAGTAATATATGTATATAATATTTTTTTATCATAAATAAAATCTAAATAAAAGTTGTTCAATTCTCGAAAGTTTATAAGTTTCAAAAATTAAGTCCAAAAAGTTTAATTCATAATCTAAAATTCAAACCAAATATCTAAAAAAATGGATTTTGATCTAAATTTCAAGTTGGTTCAAACTATGTCATCCCTAGTTCCTACTGATAATAAGTTGGGTGAAAATTGGTATTGAACAATTTTCGAACTTGAGATAACAAACCTCAAGTTGGATATAAAATTCTTACTGTTATCAGTTCTTTACTTTCTTACACTTAGATGTTTGTGTCCAAACTTCAAAAATGAAAATTCGTTTATTACTAAAGAGTGTTTCTCCATTAATGAATCATATAATACTCCATCCGTCCAATTTTATTTGTCATGTTACGCTTTTCGAAAGTCAGTTTGACTAATTTTTAAAGTTAAATTAGATTACATTAATTCGATATTGTAAACCAAAAAAATTAGATATTCAAAAACTATTTGAAAAGTACTATAAATTGCAATTTTTTGCATATCAATATGATAAAAATATATATCTTAAAATGTTAGTCAAAGTTCTTATAGTTTGACTCTAAAAATAAAAATTATGACAAATAATAATGATTGGATGGAGTATAATATAATATGAATTACAATTACTTTGTGAAGTAAATTTGGAATATAAATGGATAAACTTAATTATGGTCATGTGAGCATAGTCTATGTCATTTACATGATCTATAGAAGGCATATTTTAAGGTTTTTCGTTAGAATGTTGCATGCATTAGTAATTACGCATTCAGTTATTTATTTATTAGTACTTATTTTATCTTTTATACTATGTAATAAAAAAATCATATTGTACATAAATTAATTGATAATTTATATATATTTTAGTTACGTATAATGATACTTTCTCTGTTTCAAAAAGAATTATTTAGTTTGACTTGGAATGAAATTTAAGAAAATAAAGAAAACTTTTTAATAATGTGGTACTAAATTAAAGTTATGTCAAATGTATCAAAATATTCTTTAATCTTGTGGCCTTAAACATGTCAAGTGGGAAATTGAAATTAACGTGTTATTAAAAAAGGAAAGGGATTATTCTTTCTAAAACGAACTAAAAAAACCTATATCATTCTTTTTGAAACGGAGAGAGTACTGATTATGCTAGTTTCATAGAGAATGAATCAACCCCACCCAAAATTTTTATTAATTTCATACTCAAATTATACTTACCCTACCTCTTTCTTAAATTATAATTTTAGATGATAAACTACATACTCATTATTTTTGTTATTTTAATTTATACGATTTACTTTTTTCTAATTGTTCAAAAAGAACATCTGGTTTATATATTTATTATAACAATAATTTTAAAATATTAATTTTATTGTTAATGAATTAATTTTAATAACATAAATATCCATTATTTATTTTAAACAAAAAAATATTATCTTAAATTTTGTGTAAAATTAATAAGTACGTTGACCCTCCCAAGTGGGAGTTTTGTGATTGGTATTCTTTCTTATCGTTTAGAATGGATTTGATGTTGTGGGCACGTTAGTCCCTATATTACTTGGAACTTTGTGCAATTTGGTACGAGAAAATCTATCGGAAAATAGCAAAGATTTATTTTCGTCAAATTCAAAGATTATGAACTTTAAATACATCTTTCATTGCTTCGAAATTCGGATCATCTTTTCTTTCTTTATTTTTGGCAAGGATAATGCAAAATGATTCTTTTCTTTTTTCATCTAAATTAAATATTCTCTTCGTTTTATTTTATGTGATATTTTTTAAATTTTAAAATAAAATTTTCATCTATTTTTTATGCATTTTGAATTATAAAATATTGTGATCTATAGTACTTCATTTCATTTCAAAAAAATTAAGATTTTATGCGCGAATTTTCGATCAAACTTAAATCGATTAACTCTCGAAAAATGAGAAATGTCATATAAAAGGATAGAGGGAGTATTGATTTTAATTAAAATTGATTTTCTAAACAGATTGCTATTTGATTTTGGTTGGATTTAAATTTAAATTTTTAAAAATTGATGATATCTAATTTGATTTGATTCTAGTAAAAACAAACTGATAAAAGATTGAACCAAAATTATCACAATATCAAATATTAATGAAAGACATATTCAAACCACATCAAATAAAAAATAATGATATAAAATAGATACCATAACTTTTTTTTATACATATATATGCATATGGTGCAAATGACGAATCATCAAATATATTATTCCCACGATTTCATATTAATTGACTTGTGAGGCAACAATATAAATTTGTTATAAAAAATATTTGTGAATATAATTAAATCATATTCATTATTATTCTCTGTAAAATCATAAATATAACTTTATAAGTAGTGTAATTTATCTCCTATAAAATATCAAATTTTACTAAAGAAAAGGACAAATATGAAGGGAAAAAAAATCCAACATCCATTTTGAACTTTGAATTCAATTATTTGAACATTGAAAATATCTCAAAATTTTCAAATAATTGAAATAGAGGAAGTAGTATAAGTTTGTTGCTTTTATTAGCAAGGAAATATATACGTATGACAGAGTCCAAAGATATAACAAAGATAAACCAAATAATTCAACAAAATAAGATGGATACTTGCAGATATCTTGGAATTCATGAAGATATTATCAAGTTCTATGTATTCTATATATTTTATATATTGCTAAGTATCAAGAAATATATCATGGTGCACCAAGTCATATATAGGGAAATGGAATTATATAAAGTTATATAAAGCAACTTTATATAAAGTTTGGCATTTATATACGTTTTATTTTTGTTCCTTATTGTGATAATATTATAATTTAATATAATACTCTTTAGTTTAATTTTAACAAGTGAAACCTTAAATTAGTTCATTTATCTAACTACATGCACTAAAACAATTTGTTGCTTAAAAATTCTCATTCACCTATGATGTACTACTAGTGTGACACCCTCCCTCCCTTTTATGGGGGAAAATAAACTGCTGTTTTTCAGTTTCATACAGATTCTATTCTTTCATTCCAATACAAATAAATTATTTATTCACTCTTAGTGCTAGAATTAATGGAGTATTCATTAAGTGAAAAATTCAAAAATGATGGGAAGAATATTTAGATAATTTATGTTTAAGAACATGATTGGCGTTAGTATTAAACATTACTTATTTTTAGAAGTATATTATTTACAAAACTTTTCAGAAAAAAATGCTTTTAGAAAAAAAAACATCAGGTGCTTAGTTAATTAATTTGAAACTACTTTCGATAAGAAGATTGTGGTTGACTATTTTTTTAAAAAAGTGTTTCGAGAATTAAATCACGGAAAATAACAAATATTAATGCATTTTTTAATATTAACATTATATTATATATTTATAATAAAATTTCAATTGAATTTTTATTTTTATTACATAAAAATATATATATTTAAATTTTTAATCAATATTATATAGAGATAAATAAAGAAAAAAATATATCGATATATAATATTAACATGATGATTTTGAGTATAGTTAATAAAATCAAGCAACAGAAATTTTTAGTTTTTTTTTTCAAAAACAGAAAAACTGTTTCTAATTCCACTAAAAGACAATTTACTAATTAACCAAGCACCTTAATTCTTCAAAATAAGTGTTTTTTCCCCTTAAAGTAAGAATTTTTTACCTCCAGCAACAATATCAAACAAGCTCCTAAACATCTTTATTGATAGTATACAGAAAGAAAGAAAAAAGAGGAAAATTACAAGAGAGATAATATGGAATTAACTGAGGTATATAAATTCTCTAGAGTTCGATAATTATATAGTAATTATTTACTGTGTAGTATATTGAAAGAAATTTACTTAATAAATGTATATATTCAAAATTTGAATTAGCAAAAAATGTGCGTACTATATATAAGCCATATTAATTAGGGCAGTGAAAGACGCACTAATTAAATGCATATTTGAACTACTACAAAATAAAATTTCCATAAATTAAACAAGTCATTTTATGGCTACATTTGAATTAAGTAGTTTATTGTAAAAAAAAATAAAATAAAAAATTGAGAAATACTTTGATTCATACAAAACACACTTTTTTGTTGTAGAATATTGTAAGAATGGGAAGCAGCTAGATTTGGTCCCCATTATTAAGATTTAGCAAGATACTGCTTTCAAAATCCTCTATATTTTGCCTGCACATACTTTTTAGATCCTCTTCTCACCATATCAAATTCAAGAAAATTTCACACACCTACTTGCCATTTTTAACAAAACATTCCACTATTTAATATTCCTTCCGTTCCATTTTAATTGATCATTATACTAAAAATAATTGTTTTGAATAAATTGTCCACCTTGCTAAATCAAGAAAGCATTTGATTAGTTTTTTCTATATTAACCTTAAAAAGTTAATTCTTTCTGAAAATGTTCGTATTTCTTTTAAAATCCCCAAAAATTATCTTCTTATTTATGATATCTGAAACACTATGCAAAATAAAAAGTGATAAACTAATATTAAACAAAAGGAATAAATATTTATCCACACTTTCTTTATGAGCACATTACCTGTTCTTTAATAATTAAAAAGAAAAGAAAATGAGGATTTGAGAAAACAGTATTAATATTGTTATTGATACAATACATGCATGAATGAAAAGGAGAGGATTTAGCTTTTTAGATCACTTATAATTTTCTTTTCTTTTTTGTTTTATAGCCTTTTTATAATAGTTATTTTATTTTATTTTTGTTTTATAGCCTTTTTATAATAAAATTTTATTTTTATGTATCTGAAAAAAGTATTTTATTGGGAAAACGACATTTTTAGTCCCTGTGTTAAGGCTATACTCTTATTTTAGTTCTCGTGTTATCTAACTTAGCACTATTAACCTTCAATTATATCAAGTAAGTGATTTTAATCCTTCAACTTACAGATTAATTAAGAGAGAGTTCACCACTAAAAGGGATAGTTCGGGTATTTCCTTTATAATTTTCTCTCTTTGAAGAACAAGCTAAGTCTTCTCTGTCTCTATCTAGAAGAACAAGCCCATCGATTTGAGCTACAAATTCAACAAAACCAATTTTATAGACATTAATCCTCCCTCTCACACCGACGAACGATAAATTGTGCAACGAATGATTTTTTAAAAAAAGTTTCATTTTCTCAAGCAATAACTTTAAAATATCCGAATTACCCCTTTTAGCAGTGAACTCTCTGTTAATTTTTTTAAATCTGTTAGTTGAAGGAATAAAATCACTCACTTGATATAATTGAAGGTTAATAATGCTAAATTAAATAACACAAAAACTAAAATAAAAAATTAACCTTAACACAAAAACTAAAATATCATTTTCTCTATTTTATTTTATTCAATAAGTGATCAAGAAATATTAATTTCCACAGAATTTGGGTAGTGGAAGCAAAATATGAGATGGCCAAATATCATGTGTGACACAAACTTTTGATTTTAATTATAATTTTGGTGATTCCTTGCCTTAATTAAACACAACCCCCCACTAGTTCAAAATCTTTTTTTCATCTTCCCAAGAAATTCCAAGAATCTTTCTTTTCCTTTAAATACCCCCCACAAACTATATTGCTTTTTTTCTCTCTACACTTTGATTCTTTCTTCTTCTTCTTCTTTTTCTTATTGCACCTCTTATTCTTATTTGTGCCTTATTATGGATTTTTATTCTTCTTCATCTTCAACAATTTCTGCTCATGAAGAACCTCATGTTCTAGCTGTTGATGACAACCTTATTGATCGAAAACTTGTCGAAAAGTTACTCAAAAAATCATCTTGTAAAGGTAGTATATGTTTTTATTTATTCACATTTTCTCTTGTTAATGTTTGACAAGACATGTGATCACAATGAATAATATATGTTTCAATTGCTCTATCATATATTCCCCATCATATATGTTTCTCAAGTATGACATTATACATGCAAGAAAATCCTCCCACAAATTAATACAACATACCAAGAAGAAAATGCATACTTATACAAAGTAATTAAATATACATACTTATGTTAAGTTGACACCGTTTTTAGCATGAATTTTTTCACTATTGTATTTGATTTATACACTAACTTTTCATTATTCTTTGCTTGAATATAGAATCTATTCAAACACACTCTATCTTTATAAGGTAGGATAAGACTATGTATACATCACTTATACGTTTTTATTTGGTGTTGTTATCACACAGGAGTAATACTCTTTCTTTTCTTTTTTACTTATCAAATTTTATTTTGACATGTATATCAAAAAAACAATTATTGATTTAGTAAATTTATTATTTTATATTTATTAATTGATAGAGTATTAAATATATTTTTCACTATATTTTGCAAAAATATTAACTCAATATTAATAAATGAAAGACTTAAAGAAAAAGAAAAAAAAATATTTTGCCTTGATTTGTCGAAAAATACAAATAAAAAGTAGAAAACATTGACAAGTAAATAAAAATAGAAATAATAAAGTTCAAGATTCACCAATTCAAATTTTGGATCTTCATAACATCACTTTCTCTCCCTCTTATTTCCTTAAAGGAATGGTAATTAAAGAAAATTTAAAATAAAAGAAGAGTTTAATTATGGGGGAAAAGAATAAACAAACGTGTAGGAAAAGTAAATAAATGATACCGATTTATATGACTTTTCGATATGTTAAAACTTTTTATGAATACGTGATCACACTGCTTCCTTCGTATCTTTTCGAATCCTTTGATGTAGACTTTTACACTCATTTTATGTCATTCTCTTTTTTCTTTTCCTTCCAAAAATAAAAAAAATCCTTCTGGATGCCATTATTTATTAGTATCATATAGGAAAATAATTCCATCCTAACTAGCTCTAGGTATGGCCACAAGTTAATACCATGATTCATCTGTATGTAGTAAAGAGAATCTTTATCTTATTTCAGACAAAAACGAATTCAAAATTTAAAAATTATACTATTATTATTTCAATTTAGGCTTTATCGAAATTTTCAGTGACAATTAACATATGCCATTATATTCGATTGTATCAGTAGTACCAAGTGCACGTGTTGACGTGCACCCTACATATACATGTGGATCCGCCTCTGACTTATCTAAATTAATACCATTAGTATTTTCTGAATTGTTTTTTTCGCTATTTCTAGTTTTCTATTGACATAAATCTTGATTAGTCGGGCTAATCTCCTCAAAATATGATTATTAGATGAAAATTGGATTAGTTTCTAAAATTAGTGAGTTGGCTTTAGTGACTACTGCAGAAAATGGTCTAAGGGCCTTGGAGTACTTGGGATTAGGAGCTAATCAGGAGCACTCTACAAATAACAATGTAATTATTTCTTTAATTAAACAGTTCTTTCTTCAAGGGATGTTATTAGTATTAATTAATGTTTATGATTTTCTTTTTTTGTGTGTGTGTGTTTATTTCAACAGGGTTCAAAGGTTAATATGATAATAACAGATTATTGCATGCCAGGAATGACTGGTTATGAATTGCTTAAGAAAATCAAGGTATATTATTAGTTTTTAGTTAATATTTCAAAAAATTCTATGGGAGAAATTAAAATGTTGTTTAATTAGTTGAATAAAATGCAAGCAGGAATCGTCGATTTTGAAGGATGTACCAGTTGTTATTATGTCATCTGAGAATATCCCAACTCGAATTGATCAGTAAGTTTATATCATCGATGACTAGTTGAGTTTTGAACAAAGTTATGATAGGTAAGTAATCAAATAAATAACTCAAATTTTTTTGAAATGAACAGATGCATGGAAGAAGGGGCTCAGATGTTCATGTTGAAGCCTCTAAAGCACTCAGATGTGAAGAGGTTACGATGTCAACTCATGCAATGCTAATTAATGAGAAATATTTTGTATTCAGTCATGTGTGTAATTTTGTTGTGTTGGGTGCTAATTACTAGTTTCTCAAAGTCAGACTACTGTTATTTTATGTTAAAGGATAGTCTGTATGTGAAAAAATGTTTATATTAAACTGTTGGAATTTGGAAAATTTCTGTTTTTACGAGGCCAAAAGCATATTATTACCTATTGGGTCACTTTACCTAAGGCTTACATAAAAATGGGGCCAAACAAAACGTTTGATTCTTGACAATCGTTCATCAGCATTGTTAAATACTTCCTCCGGCTCCATTCCAAATAGAATGGGGCGGGTTATGTCTTCATTTGAGAAAACTAAACTATCACAGACATAACGAATAGCTAAACAAGCCCAAGCTTGGGCTTGCCATGTCCCATTTAATATTTTGAAGTTTTGATCCATTCTGCCCTGTTTAAATATCGTCGTGTCCTATCCTATTTTATCCTTCCTATCCCAATCCCATCAGCACAAAAAGCAATAACTGGAGACTTTACTTATTCCTACTTTGTCTATAAGATTGGTGATTTTAGGCCATAAACTGGTATTTCAACAGTATGTCACTTATTAGTTACTCAACATAGCAGAGTGTTTAAATAATCTTCTTCTTCAAATCGAATCTTATCCCGACTAACTGAGCTACTTTGATTCTTGCCTTCATTTTTGTGATTTAATCAAAGCCTTTCAAATTTGATTGCAATTACAAAAAAAATGTGGAATGGTTTTAAAACTACGGATTCTTATCACCAAGGACAAAATTATAGCTGGAAAAATACAATGGTTACATATCTATTGAAATTCTCTTCACTAGACAATCAAACAGAATAGCAGTATTACAATGAAACAATAATAGCTCACAACTAAATCAACTAGCAGAATACATGGCAAAACACTACCCAACAACTAAGTAATTGAATCTTTTTCCCCTTTTCTATTCTTGTAAAAATTGAAACTTTGAAAAATAAAACATTAATGAAGCTGTGAATTGAAGTGTGTGTGGTGTTGATGTTGATGTCTATGTTCATCCAATCCAAAGCACTGCAAAACAGGGAAAGAGACCACAAAGAGTGTCCTCTTTAAAACAGAGAATGTACAAGACACTACAATACAAGGACAACAACAATATGCCACAACTTTAGCCCTATCTTTTTTCCCTTTATGACCCATCTTCTTCTTTCACCTCAATATGCGTCTTTAGAGTATAGCTATCCTTCTTCTAACACAAAAACGCAATTACATCTTATGATTAAACCTTGACTTTAAGAGGAGATTGGTTGGAAAATAAATTGCTCTATCAATTCATTGAATTCAAAAAGAAATATAAAGCGTGTGGATTTCTTGTTGGGTAATAGCTGTCACAGTCATAGTTAGTTGTCAAGTAGCTTGTAATATACTCTCTTCGTCCATATTTATTTATCAAATATATAGTTAATAATACACCATTAATTAAGTAATAAAAATAAAACAATAAATTTAATATATTAATTACTTAAAATTAAAAAATAAAATAATAAATTTAATATATTAATTACTTAAAATTAAAAATTTGACGAGTAAAAAAGGAATATGTCATTGGTTTTTTACTACCGTTAGGCGTTAACTATAGATAAGTCTAATCCAATTGGACCAAAAATCAGACGTGGCGTTAGGTTGGTGGACTACTTGATATTGACAATCACATATAAAAAAGGAGGACATTCTTTTGACAATGATTATACAATTTGTTTCTTTAGTAATAACATAATACTGCTTCTCATAGATGTGGAGCCAACTCCAAAATTTTAAGCTACTTGTTCTTGATTTAAATTTATTTAAGGCCTTTATTTAGTTATAGATGCAACTGCACTTAAATATATAATAGTGTGTTTCAATAGATATTAAAGTGCCACTTTTTTGATCCTCTCAGGATTTTTTTGCCACTTGTTTACTGTATTAAAGCTAATCTTCTATTTGGCCGAATCAAATATTGTATCAAAAAGTGCCAAAATATAAAAAAATAAGAAAAGTCAACATATAGTCTATATACATAAAATTAAATTTTTTGTTAATAAATTCATTGAATGAGTGGATAGTCCATAAAGTTAGTACATGAACAATAATCCATATTTACTAGGTTTCATGAATCTTTTTGGATAAAAATGTATCTATTTATTATGTTACTTAATATGGTGACTTTTGAAGTGATTTATCAACCTATAAATAGGGTTGTTCATTCACTATTGTATGATATACAGATGAGATTTACATACACTTGAATAAGAAGAAAAGTCCTCTTCTTCTATTTACTTCTCTTGCCTTCTTCTCTTTATGATTATAGTCTTATGAGCTTGATTTCATAACACGTTTGTAACGACCTGTTTAGTCGTTTTGAGCAGCAGATTTTATTTCTGGAAAAACTGTGTGAGTCGACGGAACCCACGACGGACCGTCATGGACACGACGGGCCGTCGAGGGTGTCTCGTTCCAAAAGACTTAGACTTCTGAAATTTGGGTACTGAAATC
>NC_028642.1:39477903-39509045 GCF_001406875.1 Solanum pennellii | reverse complement strand
GGGAAATAATAGATGTTGAATTTTAGAAGTTATTGAATTGTCTTTTATTAATGAGTTTATGTCTTCCGCATTGCTTTATGTTGATATTAAATTGAAATGTTAAGGTTTAGATTGGTTGGTTCGCTCACATAGGAGGGTAAATGTGGGTGCCAGTCGCGGCTCGGTTTTGGGTCGTGACAACGTTATCAGCACGAGTATGCTCTAAAGGTTATAGCACTTCGCAAAAGTGTTATAGTTGAAACACTTGTGAGCAGGAACATGTTTTATTTATTTTTTCTTGTTACATATTTATATTTTCAAAAATTCCTCTTATACTAATAATTTATTTTAGTATATATGTGATATATGAAAATGTAAAACATATTGGTTTGTTTTACTTTAACAATTTTATACATTGGTTTATGATTATACTAACAGTTTTTCGTTTCAGAAAAGAACTGAAGGATAGAGAAGTAAATATTCATGTTGATTTTCTAAGTGTTAATTATGAGGAGCTTATTAATATTTATAATTGTTAGAAGTGAGAAAACTCTCAAACTTATTTTGACTAAATTTGCTTCTATAATTCTTGATTTCATTTAAAGGCTCATGGTTGAGTTCTATTGGTATTGACTTATATGACATTGGTTGAAGGGTAAGACGATGAATTCAAGTCCCATCGCACCAAAAGGGTAAGACATCTGGTAAAGTCCGAATGCACATAATGAAAAATATTTGAGGATAAAACGATAAATTCAAATTCTATCGCACCAAGGGGGTAAGACATCAATTTGAGTTTTGATGCACCATGATGATAAGGATTGGGTTCAAGTCCCATATAATTTGGCCTAACACACCTTATATGGATAAGACATAGAGTTGGAGTCAATGCACTATAGTGATGATATAATGATGACTAAGGCTTTGATGAAAAGCCTTGAAATTCGTCCTATTGAATTTGCTTCATTCCTTGAAAAGAATGTGGTAGCAACATATGATAACTTTGAAGTCCAATGTTGACTTGCTCCATTCTATCGTATGAATGGTAGCAGTAAATAATTAGTCTGAAAGATGACAAATGATTAACGATATGAAAAAGGACGTGAAGGGACGGAATTATAGTAGTCATCATTGTGGTAATTATAAAAGGAAGAACACTATGGGTTCTCCAAATAGTCCTTCAAAATGTGAAGACAATATTTATTATCAAAATGGTATTAAAGGTCATTGGACTTCTGAATATTATCGACCCAATAATTTGACAAGTTTATAAATCCCCCATCAAAAGACAAGAAGATAAAGTGATGGTACACTTGATCTTTCAAAGTGATGTTGAGGTGTGTCATGGAAATATGATGAATTTTAAAGCCATGACAATGTGCTTATAATGCAAATTAATGAAGTACATATGAATGATTAGTCCATTCCTTGAAGAGAATGTGACTTGTGATGAGTATCGTGAATGCTCGACCATTCTATAAGAGAATGGGTCAAGATGTGATAAAATCATTATGGGTTGGATATATGCCACAACTCACATTTATGGAAGGTTTGAGAAAAAAATGATATATGCCACATCTCATCTCCACGGGAGGTTTGAGAGAAATATATAAATTTTATTTGACATGAACGGTCAATGGTCTTGTGCGTTTATACGTCATGAATATTATGGTATGTTTGTTATGAACTATCGAAAGGGCAAAAGAAAGAAATAGTTCTTACCTATAAGGGTTGTGGTCATTATTGTGTGACAATACAAATTTGTCATTGGTTGTGTACCTATGGTACAACAAAAGTAAAGCAAGAAACATGTCTTGCTCGTAATGTTTTGACCATGACAATAATGATATAATTTCTCCTTGAAGGAGATGCTCACAATAGGGATGGTGTCATGCAATATGTGATAGTACACAAAATTAATAGCAAGCTCTAACGAGTTGTGATATTATCAGAGGAATAATAATGGGGTTGTAGTAAGTCTCAAAAGAAATTTTTTAAGTTTCGGATGAATTGAAAATAAATATTGAGACTATAAATCACTACAACCGAAGGGGTTATAAATATTTATGTAAAAGGTTACCAATTGTTTTCTCTTGTTTGTTGCACACAAATGTGGGCATGCTGATGAAATCACATGCGAAAATAAATTATAAGTGTACTGAAATAAAGATTAGTTGACATGATTGGTTGACCGTTCTGGTTTAAATGTGATGCAAATGTAATTGAGAATTCATGTGGATTATATGATGAAGAAATAAAAGATTCTTCAAGAATTCTCATGTGTTGCTTGTTCTCTTCATAAAATGATCATTGTACCAGTTAAGGTTGAGATTGTAATTCCCTAAAACTTTTGGAACATATAAAAGGGTGAATATGGGTCCGTTCACCTATCATGTGGATCATTTGAAACTATATGATCGATGCATCTATGCGATGGTCACATGTGTTTTGTTGTCAACTTATAAATTGGTTTTAGTAAGATTGTTTGCTCGAATTGTTAAAATTAAGAGCACAGTTCCAAACTATGAAATTATATTGATAATGCTGGTTGATTTAGCAGAAATTGTATGCCTTCAATTATAGCTAAATCATGGTTATGAGAACAAAACTCTCAAATGAGATTTGGTATGAGATAAGTAACATGTATCAACACATGTATGCATCAAGCCAACAAGGTTTCCCCATTAAAATTGGTTTAGGGTCAGGAATCAAATAATTTTCATCTAAAAGGTTGAATGTGCGGTTATGATCTGATTGCTCCACCATGCATAAAGATGAATTCGTAAATAAGGTTGGGATGAATGTTAGATTTGCTAACATTAGGGGGAGAGATGATTGACAACTGAAAATTATGTGTCAGGTTAATATGAATTATCTAGATTCTCGCTAAATAAATATGTGAAGTTAAAGTTCAAGGGACAATTCATTTGCATAATATTGCAAATCAGTTGCCAGATGAATATTGACCCTATGATATAATTCAGTTACAAATGCTCCAATTTGAAGTCCTTGAAGGACAGAGTCTATGATACGCCGAAAGCGTAATAAACCAATCAGTTTCAAATATAAAATTCCTTGAAGAAGGAAAGGGGCAAATGATCAATATGGTCATGATAATGAGGCAAGTGCTATAAAAGAGCAAAATGACATAACACTTAATAAAACCTCGGAAAAGGTTAAGGTACCTAAAAAATGATGAAAAATGAAGAGATCTCGATAAGTTAAGTCATATTGGAATCGATATCAAATAACCGTCGAGGTATTTTGATATGAAGTAGCGCTCAATGATATAAATTGTGACGAGGATCTTGAATTCAAATCTGTCATATAGTGTGGACAGATAAATGGTTGGCCAAGTAAAATGCATAATTCAAGTATATTGTTTCACTTAGAAAAGTGACGTTTTGGACAGATAGTCCAAAAATCAAGGTATAATGTCAGTGGGGTACAATAAATTATTATGCAATGGTATAATCGTAATATATCAAGTATAACTTGTGGTTTGGGGCATAAAGGTTTGTCGTAAAATTTCTAACAATATTGGAGATGTATTCTCCTATGGTGGATACAATAAGGTTTGTTTTGATCTGGCAACATATGAAAAACTTGAATGCATATAATGAATAATTGTCATGTCTAGCTAGATAATGAAGGTTATATAAAAATCCTTAAAGCAATCGAGGTGTCTAAAGCATATAAAAGTTTTAAAGAAACTTTTTCAATAAAACTTCAAGAATCCTTATATGAATTGAAATAGTCAAGGAAGAAAATGATACAAAAGAATGACCCTAATTGTCTTTGTATTTTTATGAGAAGGTCTTGGTAAGACAGAATTTTGTCTTGACCTACTGATTGATAATTTGACAAATGAAATATTTGTCTATCAGTACACATACACAGATATGTTTTTGTATAAGATAAATCACATTCATTGAGTACTCCAATGATTATGAGATTGCTTGACATAAATTATGATTCAGTTTGATCTCAAAAGAAGGATGAAGAGCTTCTTGGTGATGAAACTCCATATCTTGGTGCAATCAGGGCACTAATGCATTTTGCTAACAATATCACCAGATATTTGTTTTGCAGTAAATTTACTGGCAAGATTCAGTTTCTCCCCGATAAAAGGACATTGAAATGGTGTTGAGCACATGATTGAATATCCTCAAAGGACCATAGTTATGGGTTTATTATATTCCGAGGAATCCCAGACAAAATTGATTGGTTACGCAGATGCAGAATATTTATCTGATCCGCATAAAGCTCTATCTCAAGCATGCTATGTGTTTGCATGTGGAGGCACAATAATATCCTGGCGATCAATGAAGCAAATGTTGCTATGTAGAAATAAAATCCCTCCATTAAGCAAGTCAAAAGTGCGTCTGGTTGAGATAAATGACACACCATATTCAGGAAATGTGTGGTTTTTCTTTGAAAAAGAATATATCAACCACAATGTACGAAGATTGGAGACATCATCACAAGAAATTAAGTGATATTTTAATCAGGGGGAGTATAATACGCGTTGCACTTTTTTTCCCTTGACCGAGGTTTTTTCCTACTGGGTTTTCCTGGCAAGGTTTTTAATGAGCAACAAATATGACGTATCAAAAGATATGTGTACTCTTTTTCCTTCACTAGAATTTTTTCCCACAGGATTTTTCATAGTAAGGTTTTAACGAGGCACATTATCTATGAACATCCAAGGGGGAGTGTTATAAATCCATTGAATGAGTGGATAGTCCATAGAGTTAGTACATGAACAACCATCCATATTCACTAGGTTTCATGAACATTTTTGGATAAGAATGTATCTATTTATTATGATACTTAATATGGTGACTTTTGGAGTGATTTCTCAACCTATAAATAGGGTTGTTCATTCACTATTGTATGATATACAGATGAGATTTACATACACTTGAATAAGAAGAAAAGTCCTCTTCTTCTATCTACTTCTCTTGTCTTCTTCTCTTTATGATTATAGTCTTATGAGCTTGATTTCATAACAATTTTAACTTTATCAAACGGTCTAATTTTTCAATGAAGAGGCGTATAAGGTGGCTCTTCCACTGTCGACTATGAATCATAAATGTTTGGCAGTGATCTAGTCTAATTTCTCGGTGTTTAACTTAGGGGAAAAAAAGGGAAAGCCTAATTTCTCGATGTATAACTTATGGGTAAAAAGGGAAGTTTATTTAGGAGCATATTAACTTGCTCAAGATCTTACACAATTTTTTAATAATATGTTATGTCAAGTCAATTTAAGACTTTTGAAATTTTTGAAAAAAATTTTCTTAAAAAAATAAAAAAGGGTAAAAAGAACACATTAAGGGCTAAAGGAAAATTTGTGTTTGGAAAAAATCTTTGTTTGACAATTTATTGGTGAATGACCCCCTCTAAGATCAATTATCCACAAAGTTAGAAGGTTTTAGACGATTTTCTAAAAAAATCATAAAATTCTAATGTTCTACAAGGAAATCTCCATAATTTTTTAAACGATTTTGCGCAAGTGTTAGCCTTCTTTCTTAAGCGCTTCACATAGGCAGAATTATATATGTAAGTTACGCTTAAATAACATGATTATATGATGGGGCCAATCACAATTTATTAGTGAAATATATTATAAATATATAGTAAATTAAAGTAGAAAATAAAATTTAAAAATGAATAATATAATATTTTGATGCATAGATGTCTCACTCATTTTGAGGAGATTTAAATTCACTGCGGCATAATCTATGCTGATCCAACAGTTTTTCTCTTGATTTCCTCCCCTAGGAATAAAACAGTCCAACAATTTATTGCAACTCAAACAACTCCGGATTAGTTTTGTGTACAAAGCTTCGTATAATAACTTCCTTCAACATATAGATATTTTCTTTTATATAGTGAATATATTTGTAGACTTAAAATATTTTATTTGTTTCAATTCTCTCTTTCACTACTACATACTACAATTTTTTTTCCACACTTGACATATTTCATCTCCTACCCAATATAAAGGAAGACGCATCATTATTTATAGGTGAAGAAATTTTTCATGTAATCAATGAACAGAATGAGGGGTAGTAATGTGGATAGATGAATATGATAGACATTACATAAGTTATGAAAAGCTAATGGTTATATAAATTGCGAGAAACTAATTATAATGACCATAAGAATTACAAGAATTAATAGTTATATAAGTTATAAGAACTAATAATCATATTTTAGCAAAATTTATACCCACTAACATATGCACTTAAAATTTTATTTAATAATAAAAATACATATACACCAATATGTACTCTTGAGTATGAATAACAACCATATGACACCCTCTTTTCATCCACTTAGATTTGGCAAATTCTCCATATTTAGAATTATTTAACGATATTATTTTGTTTCTAATAGTTATAAATAAAATAAATTATAACTATCAATTTATTTTTTTGGTTGAAAGACATTATTTAATTTCATTGTTGTTAATGAAAAATTATAATATAACAAAAAATATAAGATACAATTGAAAATAAAACAAAGAAATAAAAATCCCTTCTTTTGATTGATGCACGGAAATCTCGCTCTCTTTAAGAAGATTTAAATTCACTCCAACAAATGTTTTTTATCGGTCCAATAGTAGTCCTTCTTGACTTATCCCCTCTAGAATACAACAACCTTAATACAAAGTATTACTCAACAACTTTGGACAAGAGTGTCACGACCTATCACGAGTCGTGATGGCAACTATGTTCCCAACCAATAGGTGCCATCACGACTCGTGATTTTGGATCGTGACAAATTGGTATCAGAGCCCTAGGTTCATCGGTCTCACGAGTACAAGAGTTGAGTCTTGTAGAGTCTTGCGGATCGGTGCGGAGACATCCGTTACTTATCTTCGAGAGGCTATAAGACTTTAGGGAAGTTTCTTCTTTCATTCCTTATCGCGAGTGTGTGATTTGGTTTAAGGTCAAAATTTCTTGGTCCATTCTCTCAACAAAGGTGAGGATACATTTTCAAATCTGACCCTTGTGGTTGGGATGACGTCATGTGATATAGTGCGGGTGTTGTATAACTAACAAAATAACTTGGTAATGCATTTTTTTATTCTAAAGAATGAAATTGATGAGTTTGAAATTTGTAAGAATGATTTGATCCAGGTGTGATTTAGACGAAGATATTTAAACTTTAGTCGAATTTTTGGATAACTTTATGATCCGTGTTTAGGATAAATGAATAATTTAGTAATAGAAAAATTATAATGTCGATTTCTTGAAGAGAATTGTTAGGTTAGAAAGATTCAATTGATCAAATAAGAGTTTAGTGATTATGGTAAGGCTATGGGGAGAAGTTGAGGAAGGATAGAGATATATAATGTGATCACTTCTCATGACGTTTGAGAGGGTAAGATTTGTTATATGATTTGTATGACAGATTTCCTTTTTATCCTTTAGAGTGGAGGTATACTGAAGATAATTTGAATAGTTTAAGTTGAATGAAACTATGACCATATTGATGGTTATTTGATAGAAGTCACAAGGTTGGTTAAGTCTAATACATCAAAAGATTATAAAAAGTTAAATTAAATATCAGTTAGTAAAGACATTTAAATGGAGGGTTATTGATAAATAGTGATAAATATATATTGTGAGGAACTTTTCAGATATTGAATTGAGGATTAGTAATAATAATTGAAAATAAGAGGGGCGAAAGATTCTTTACTTGAGGGATTTTGGAATTGATAGTTGTATGAAGCTACATGAGGACACCTATAGAGATGTATGCATAGTAGTTATGAATCGCTAAATAGATCATAGACCAATATAATTGTGATCGAAAATATAATATTCGTTAAAAAGTAATTTAATTGGTATAATCAAGGTGGTTTAAGGTATCATTCGATATGCTCTCAGTTGACTATAGTTTTATTTCGAGTACAAATCTACTTCGTAAGTAAATACCTTATTTGAATTTGAATATGTTTTGAAGATCTTCTTCTATGTTTTCACATATTCTTAACCGGTAGATGATTCTTAGTGGTAGATCGATTACATCGATCTTATGTCGTTGACTTGGTAGTACATGACATGTGGACAAACTTAAGTATTCTGAGTGTTGTAGACTTCAATAGCATATCAAAAATGCAGTAAATTTCTCTACATCATACAATTTCATACTAACTTCAAATATGTCTGATATTTAAAAATTTAAGTGGCAGGATAGTCTCAGTACCCATTTAAGAAAGATATTTTTGTCTCTAAAGTTTCAATGTGTGGGAACAAGTGTTGCTTCACATATTCGTCTTATGTTTGTGATAATAGTGATGATGTCTCCTTTAGAGCAAATTCCAATGGTGCAAGAGTTTTTAAGGGTATTCCAATGTGAATTTGATATAAAATTTAGTATTGACTTATAGTTAGACACTTGGCCTATTTCTATTATTTTTTATTGAAATACTTTGGTGAATTTGAAAGAACGGTGACAAGACTTGTTGAGTAAGAAATTTTGTTGGATCAAGTATACTTTAATTGGGTATTGCTATCATATTGTGATTCCTTTGTTATTTCGAGGATATAATTGTATACTACCATTAGTAGGAAGGATCACGAGCATTATTTGAGGATAGTTCCAAAAAAAAATCTGAAGAAAATTAAGCTCTATTATAGTGTGGGTTTCGATTAATTTGGTGGCATAGTTGAAATGTGTAGTGATCAAGAATTGTATTATGAGCATGCCAAGAGAATTGAGGCAGTTCGAAATTAGGTCTAACCCATTTTAGTTGTAATATTTAAAATACTTAGGCCTAGCTGGTTAGTATCAATTGTGCTCTCATTTATTACACCTGCATTGACTAGATTAACCAGAAGTAAGTGGCTTTTCCATGGTTTGATGTGTGTGAAGTGCGCTTTCTAAAGCTCAATGTTGGGCTATTTCCCCTGTTCCAGCCAAAGGGCTCATGGACTAATCCTACTTGAAAAAGGATTGAAATTATTCTCTTTATTGAGTTTCTATTATATTAGGAAAAGGATTGAAATTGTAATCCTATTTGTAGTTGGTTTTGACTTGTAAGGAAAAGCACAACTTATAAATAGAGGATGGTCTTGAGAGAATAATTCAATTACTCTTTAGTATTTTCTTGAAAAATATTAGGACATAAGAGAGACTTTTGAGAGAGCTTTCAACAAGAGAGAAGAGAAAAGAAAAAGGTTTCTTTTGTTGCAGTTTTTTTCTCCTACCAGCAAACTTCAGATCTATTTCTCAATTAACTAACCATTGAATCGGGATAAAATTTAGACTGAGTATTTTCGATATTTTGGTGGTTGATTTGAACGTTGGAGATCAGATTTGGAGGTCAGCAAGATACTGTTTTAGGTTCCGAAAAATAGCTATGTTGGGTGGTGTTTCTTTCTATTTATCTTTTGTTTGGGTGTTAATGTAGAAAGGTAAGTGATAGCTTATGCTTCAAGATTATTGAAAGTTCATGAGAAGAACTGTCTTGGTTATAGCTTAAACTTGGCGGTGGTGGTGGTGCTTGCAATAAAATTGTAGAGGCATAGATTTATAACGTGTATTGCGAGGGGTTTTAGTATAATATTTAATAAGAGGAATCTAAATTTAATATAATGGATATGGAAGTTTCTCAAGGACTATGGAATGATTACTATTTATCGTTTGGACAAGCGAATGTGATAGTAGATAACACAGGGTAAAATACATTGAGTATGGGTAGTCTACCTTTGTTACATGAAGGTGAGATAATCCTTATTGGAGAAGATTCGTGTTCGATAGTTTGGTGATGGAAATTTGTGTACGACTTACGATAAGGTGTTACAAGAAAAAGTCAAAGAAGAAATTCTTGGTGGTGAGTGAGTTTTAAGGATAAAAGATTTTATTATGTTCTTCCAATATTTGAGCTGAGTAGATTAATCATGAAAGAGGCCGATAGTTCAGATATTTTATTAATAAGAGGCTATTGGGGTATATTTTAACTTGAAGCAATATTATCGATAGTATTGTATGAAGGGATTGTATTTGTATCTCATGTTTGAATTGTTATCAAGTAAATTATGAGCACCTAAAACATGAATGTATGACTTAGATGATGCTTATACTAGATTTGGAGTGGAAACATATTGCTATGAGTTTTGTAGTTGGGTTGCCACGTATCTTGTGCAAGCTTGATGTTATATGGGTTATAATGGATCGATTAATCAAATGTACTTGTTTTATATCAATTCAGATTACTTGTAGTTTGGATAAGTTAATCTAGATCTACATTCGGGGGATAGTTCACTTGTATGAGATGCCCATTCTTATTATTACTTTGAGGTACATAATTGACATATCATGTCTGGAGCTCTATGCAAAAGAAATTGGGTACTCAAGTGGATCTTAATACAACTCTCCACCTTAAGATTTATGGTGTATTTGAATGGACTATCCAGGTCCCTTACGACATGTGTGATCAATTTTGAGAGTCATTGGGATAAGTTCTTATTTTTGGTGGAGTTTTTATACCACGAGAGTTATCATTTGAGCATTGAGATGATATCATTTGAGGCTTTGTGTAGTACGCGATTCGATCTCTATTTGGTTGGGTTTATATATATATATATATATATATATATAACATTTTTTAAAAAAAAGAAAAACTAATTGCTTGTAAATTTAATTAAATGATATTAATACAATAGCTGGAATAATATTGTTTTCTAGTCATTGTCATTGTATTAAACTATTAATCTTCTTTAAGATTAATTCTATTTGTATGGTTTGCAAATTTTAAGGATATTTTAGCCACTAGTTTTGTTAGTAAGCCTGACCTTATAAATCAACCTGAAATACGCAAATTCACATTTAGTCAAATTTTAATAAAATATCGAATATCGTGAAAAATTTAAGAAGAACGATAATTATGTAAAATACTTGTAATTTACCTATAAGTTTTCAATTTTTAGATAATTTAATTTTGTATACTCTGATTTTCTCATTCCTTTTTATTTGTTNAACTTGATCTTATATAAACATATGTGTATATATATATATATATATACACATATGTTTATATAAGATCAAGTTGATTCAAGATAGGTTTCATGGTTCAAAGTAACCAACAGAGTTATGCAAATCGAAAGGTTCATCATTTGGAGTTCATGGTTAGAGAGTGAATTTATTTAAGGTTTCACTCATGAAGGGTGTGATGAGATTTTTAAAAGAGGGTAAGTTGAGTCAGAGGTATATTCGTTCCTTTAATATTGTTCAGCGTATAGGTTAGGTAGCTTACGAGTTGGCTTTGCCATATGACTTATAAGGTGTTCATCCTATATTTCATAATTTGATGACGATGAAGTTTCATTTGGGATGGTGCATATGTGATTCAGTGTTACGTGGTTAGAGTCTTTCTTTTGAGGAGAAGCCGCCGGTAACTAACATAGATCGGAAAGTTTGAAAGTTGAGGTCGAAAGAAGTTATTTCAGTAAAAGTTCAAAGGAAAGGGTTAAAGAGGCTACTTATGGGAGTGAGTTGGACATATAGATCAATTATCCACATTAATTTTAAGCATTTAGTTACTTTATTTTTTTTACCGTTCGAGGACGAACGTTTGTTTTAGTGGTAGATGATGTAACGACCCGCTAGGTCGTTTTGAGAATTAGGACTATTTCGACTCTTTTAGTAAAATTAAAATGAAAACTTTAAAATATTCGGTAACTGAGAGTATCTAGTGGATGGAAATTTTATTAAATAATTAATATGGTAAATAGTTAGTGGATTATATCCATAATTCATTTATTATCTTTTATACTTGATCTATATAATTAACTTAAAGTTAGTGGGATTAGTCACTTTTAATAGTTAATTGTCATTGAAAAGAAGAAGAAGGAAATAAGGATTAAAAACTACCTGTGAACGGCGTAAATACAAACGGGAGGGCCGAATGAGAATTTGCAGGTAAGAACGATTGGAAATTTTCTTGACTTTTATATGGATCATAATGATATGTATGCTCACCGTATTAGTATTATTTCAATGGGTTATAAAGTTTTGAAATAGAATAGTAGGGAATAGTTTTCTTTGTCTTTTCTTGTGGTTGGAACTAGTTGTTCCCTTGTTATTATTGAAATCATAATTATCGTAGTTAGTGTAGTTTAGGTTGAAAGATGATCCATTATTTGTCTATTTACTATTATTACTATTAGGAAATTCTCGTTATATTGAGTTGATAGAAAAATTGGTTGGAATATAGTAGCAGGAAACGATGATTCAATATTTTTGAAAGGGTTAAATATGTTGGAAAATTGAAATATAGTCAGTAGGATAAATTTTTTTTTTGCTTTCTTTGATTTGGAACCTGTAGTTTCTAGTCGTAATTAATGAGGTTCTGAGAAAAAGTTCTGGAGGCATGTGAGGGCATTAATGGATGGCGAAATTCTGGTTTTTGTAACCAGTGAGTTATTTTAATTATTTTTAACTTTTTGTCATATTGTAAATTCAGTTTAATATATTGATATAGGTAATTTTATTGGGTGTATATTATATGATTTAACATTAAATTTTAGATAATTGGAGAGATTGAAGTTCAATTCTTGGCTTGAAATTTAGCAAATAGGATCCTTGACATATAAAATTTATATCAAGAGTAGGAGTTTGATTGGGAAAATTAGTGAGTTTTAGGGTCTAGGTTAGACATATATATAATAATTTGAGTGTCTATGAACTTGATTACTTACGAATATTGCATAATTGATAGATTGAGAACGTTCTGAAATTTCGTGAAAACGAAGGAACTATCTTGAGGATTCGTGGCACGTGATCGGCATCAAGGTATTTTAAGACTTTTAGACTTCGTTGAGGGAAATTTTCTAATTAAAGATTAAAATGGAATGGACAATGGGTAAGGGCGAAAGATGGGGTCTTGTACCAATGGTGTGACGAGCATTGGTACCAGTACCAATGTTATAAAAGGGAAAACCTATTACTATAATATGATATATTGTAATTTGAGAATGCCAAAGCATATGGGCATTAGCTGAAGTATTTAGTGACTTGATTTCTTGTGTGTGGCTGTGTTCATTTGTTGAACCCGTACAATTGTGATGATTGAAGTGATAATATGTCATAGCGACATTTGATTTATTGAGATGTTGTATCATCCCCTTTTATTGATATCATTTTTTGCACATGCATTGACATGAGAATGATTATAAGTTGGGCACGTGGAGATCGTCCGTGCTGGGGATGGTGAGATGTTAAGATTATAATTTGGGCATGTGGAGATCGTCCGTGCGAAAATTGTTTGATATTATGATAGTGCGTTGAGATCATCCGCACAGACACGTGGAGATCGTCTGTTTCGGTATATGAACCTCGCGAGTCCCCCATGGGTCATGAACTCTCGATGTATTTCCGAGGAGTATCATGTATATACGGTTGAGAGAGTACTGGGTATTCTGAGGCATATCATTTCATGGTATCATATTGCATTGCATCTCATGATATCCTTCATTCTTGATGATTATGTGTTTTTATTTGGTGGTTGGAAGTTAGTTAATCTTTGATTACCTCTATTTGATGAAACTTGACCGGTAAGTGTAATATAGACTTATATAATTAAAAAAAATGATTTTTCTTATATAAACTCCCGTCACTACTTCTTCGTTGTTGGTCAATGAGATATACTGGGTACACGTGTTTCGTACTCATACTACACTTGCTGCACTATTTTATGGTGCAGATTGGATTTCAATTTCGGGCACGTTCTTGGAGCTTGAATATGAGTTTGGATTATCTTAGAGTTGTGGTGCGCTGCTTGGGATATTCTGCGGCCGCACCTTCAATCTACCTCTGTTTATTAGGTTATTTTTATATTCTAATAGGATATTTCTTATGTTCAGATTTTCATATTAGTTTGGACTTGTATCCTAGGTAGAAGCTCTTGTACTTATGACACTAAATCTTGGGGTGATATTTCTATTTTCCAAATTTATTTTGAATACTACGTGTGTTAGATTTTAGTTTGATACTTACCTTTCGAAGTATTACAGTTAATATGATTTTGTCTCTCATGTTGTCATGCCTTCACGTTAAAATTGCTTGAAAGATGAATCAATGAATTTTTAGCATGATTCACTGTTAAGGCTTGTGCATTCATTGTAAAGAATTTCAAAAATTGACTTAATTGCACTTTCATGATTTGTAGCTTTAATGTGTGTAGAAATGACATGTATGAGCATGTTTAATGTTGGAGAAGGTAGTTCCTCCATAAATGAAGAATGAAACCAACAAAGGGCCCTAGAAGAGGACCCCATCCCTTTGGTGGGATTCTGCCAAGCAGTGACCAACGACAGCCACAAAGGACGGATCGTTGGTCAAACGACGACCCACTGACCTTGGGAATTGACTGCCCCTGCAAGGAAAGCAAAGAGTGCACAAAATGGAGGCTCAGACCCAATCGGCAGACCGCATCTAAGGGGCGTCGACTGGGCAACAACCCATCAATAAGGGGTGCGTAGGTTGGCCTACAAAAGCTGTCAAATTTTCCAGCTTGGCTTAGGGTGTGTTGTAAATTCACAACAAGTCTTTTATGAACCATATATGATTATTTTAGGGTCTTCTACTCACGTTTAAGTTGAATTGGTGAACTTTTATCGGGTTGGCTTAATATCGGTTGGGAATATAGGTGCCATCACGACTCGTGATTTTGGATCGTGACAAAGAGTTGAGTGAAAAACTCCACAAAATAAATATCTCCATTCAACTAATAAAAATTCTCTTTTTTGACTAACTTTTTTCTCTTTATATTTTTCTTGTATATTAAACCAAATGAAAACCATCACTATTTATAGTTGCGGATGTCTTCCTAGCAATGAATATAAAGATAATGAAATAG
This sequence comes from Solanum pennellii, assembly GCF_001406875.1. Taxonomy (NCBI): domain Eukaryota; kingdom Viridiplantae; phylum Streptophyta; class Magnoliopsida; order Solanales; family Solanaceae; genus Solanum; species Solanum pennellii. Next base: position 39,494,191 of record NC_028642.1, on the reverse strand, counting down.
TAAATAGTAAAGATAATAGCCTTAAATGTTACATAGGGTTAGAAGGTATAATAGAGGATAAAGAGTGAAATGTTATGGAGAAATAATTGTCCTAGTTGACCATTACATACCCTGCCATGAACCACTAACAACAGACACTATCACAACGTTCAAAAAACGAAATGACAATTAAGTCAAATTCAACTGCCAAAAGAAGTTATACAATTTGTTGGTAATTAGAATTAGGAATTAGAAAAAGCACTTCCCTATTATTTGAATAAAATATTAAAATGCTCTCCTAAATCAACAAGTCCCGGCTCATTTTAACATTAGATAAGAGAGTATATCAACTGAAGAAATGTTACTATGCATAATGAAGGTGTGCTTTGCATTGAACCTCCACTTCGTGAAATAATAACTTTTACTCCAGATTCGCAATGGTCTCAGACTTGAACTATGAGTGTTTAAGAAAAATAAAATATCACTGCTCACACATAATAATCAAGGTGTTGACATGAGCTTTAAAATCCAGTATGTTACGGCCTTGTGCTTATCTCGATTTCATGAGTGCATTTGAGAGTAAGCCCTATTTTCATAGGAAGCCCACACTCACATAGGTGAAATTTGTCGAAAGTTCTCCTGTAAGCTTAACACTCCACCCATACGGGCTACAAATATTCATTAAAATTTTTGTAAACTCAACTTTCATAAAAATCTACAGGAAATAATGTACTTACATCATAGGGAGGGAAAAAATAGTGCATTGTTTTCACAAAAAGTAATCATATGATTAGTTTTTCCCCTTGAACCTGGTTATGAATCTTTGGTCCCAGGTTGGATTTCCTCATATATGACTCAAGGATTCGTAGGCTTCAATCTCATCCCCCTCAATATGCTCCAGGCCTTTTCTCTCGTTAAGGCTTTCGTAAGAGGATATGCAAAATTATCACAAGATTTGACATAATCAACATTAATGGTACTATTTGTCAAATACGATCTTACATTACTGTGTTTCCTCTTATAGATCTAGATTTACCGTAGTAGTAATGATTTTAAACTCTACCAATCACAAAGGTGCTATCAAAATGAACTAAAATAGGAGGAACTAGTTTTTCAAAATAAGGTATTTGAAATAATAAATCTCTAAACTTATTCGCTTCCTCACTAGCTGAAACTAAATCAATTAGTTCAGTCTACATGGTAGAGATAACAATTATAATTTGCTTTTTTGGGTTGGAAATTTTTTTCATATTATTTGAATATTTTCCAATCTAATTCAGATTTGAACGAAATTGTAGTCTTTGAGGTGTGAGGAAATCTGATAACAATCGAGTGAATCATTTATGATTTTGATTGTTTGAGTAGTTAGTAACTCGTTAAAGAATCCGTACGACATTAAGGAATTGAATTCGGGCGAGTAGAACTCTTGAAATTGATCTTGGCATGAAAGGTATTTTCTGAGTATCGTTACTTAGAAGTGTGTTGTGAAATGGGGGTCTTGGGATTTTCGAAATAGCTCAATGGTTCTGTGAAATCCGCACAGGCGGAAGTTTGGTCGCATAGGCGGAGCCACTAAAATGGGATGAAGGCCATTGTGGTGGGCTCGACGCGACTTAAGGTCGTTAATATACCTGTAAACGACCTTATTATACTTTTCGACTTTTTGAGCTAAGGAACGAACCTCAGGCGGATCTTAATCATTTTTCACCATTCTTGAGGCTAAAGAACGTAATAGAATGGGTAAATATTGACGGGAAATGATTTTGAAATAGATTTCATGGTGGAAACAACCCTAAAGTATGATCCAGGGTTCATTGAATTGTTATAGCTTCGGGTAATTAGCTATGGTTTGTTGATATTTCCGTGTTATTATGATTGTTTGTAGACCTAGAACAAGCGAAGAATCTAGAAAGGAAAGGATCACGATTCTTAGGGTTTCGAGCTTGTTTCAAGGTAGGTGATCAATGTGATTCTATGATTGTGTGATATATTCTTGTTGTTGATACATTATGATGCATGTATGTATGTGAATGTTGCATTATTGATTCATACTTGTTGAAAATGAGATAGATGAATAATTATATGACATGAATCACTTCTTTATTGTATGATTATTGAGAATATACTTGTGATTGTGATTGTAGTATGTTAATGGATCGGATTGCCACGTTTCAGCATAACTAACTGGGATCGATTGTCATGTTCCGACATAAAAATGGGATCAAATTGCCACGTTGTAGCATGACTATGGGATCTGGTATCACGTTCTGGTGCACTAACTGTTTAGGTTTGTATTTCATGAGAGGACTAACTACTTGTGATAAATGTATATTGTTGAAAACATATGATAGTCAATATTGTATATGTTCGATATATTGCATGGTTATATAAATGTATTAAATTGCTTATGTTACACTTAATGGGATAGCCGTGTGATCATATCAGTACACGGTAGTTGTGTACTATTCTGCACTTGCTCTAATTTTTGTTGAGTACGAGACATCTTTAGTGGCTATTGAAAGACCTCGGTTAGAAGATCCGTGATTGTCAATTTCGAATTCAAGGGTGAGCTAACATTTTTCGGGGTGCTTTGGATTCTCTTTGAGTTTATGACTACATTTTAGACTTAGATTTTTTCTAGTTAGTTAATTAGTTCATTAGTTGGGGTTGTGACCCTTCTTGTTTTAGACTTGTTGAACTTTAGATGTTTTGGTACATTGACTTTTAGGTTCTAGGTTAATTCTTTTGCATTTGTTTAGTAGATAGACCAAATTAGAATTTATGGAAACTCTTTTTATTTCCTTAGTATTTAACTTGCTTGTGTAACTTAAATTCCTTAGTTTTTGGTTTAGTTGCTTGGTTGGATTGTAGTAGTGGTTCTCCCACTGGAAAGTTAGTGTAGGTGTCAATCACGATGGTCTGGGTCATGACATTACACCCTTAACTAGTGAAATTTGTGTTGTTCGGTCTTAATTCTTTAGGGGTCGTAGGTTAGTTGGATATGAAGCAAGTTATTTATGTATTAATTTCTGTTTACTCTCTCTATCACTTTTATTTGTCATGATGCGCTTTTTGAAAGTCAATTTAACTAATTTTTAAAGTTAAATTAGATTATATTAATTCAACATTTAAAAAAAATAGATATTCAAAAACTCTACGAAAAATACTATAAATTATAATTTTTTGCAGATCAATATGATGAAAAGTACATCGTAAAATGTTGATCAAAATTCTTATAGTTTGACTCTAAAGAGGAAAAATCATGATAATTATAAGTAGACAGAGGGAGTAACTTATAAGATGTTGTTAGGCAGATAGAATGTGTATAAAATTAAGGGTAACTTACATAAATCTCACTAGTTTAGAAGGTAATTACTTAGACATACTCTTGTTTGCAGTATAACAAATCTTACTGAATTTGGTGCGTCTGCATACGTCTAGATACATGTATGAGGTCAAATTAGGAGTAATTTATTCGGGATACACTGTATCTAAGTGATTTACATGTACTTGAGATACATAGATAAACCTTGCTTGCTTCCCTCCCATCTCGCTCGTCGTTCTCCTATCTTTCGCATATCTAATATCTTAGATACATACAAATCACACCAGACATATGTATCTAGTGTGATTTACATGTATTTGAGATACACAGACAAATTTTGTTCGCCTTCATCCTGCTCTCGTTGCGTATTTCCATAATTCAATATATCTAATAACAAAAACATGTATACAAGTGTCTCTAATTTGAAACCTGGTATGAAATTATTGATTAATGAGATAAAATGTTATTGTTTCAACAAACTATAAGAAGAAATAATAAATATGATAGAAATATTTGTGCAATTAGGTAGTTTCTCCTAAAATTAATTCTTCGGTTGACAATCGAAAATCTGCATTACTAATAAATGCATAAGATATGAGCGAATTTATATATTATTTTATGCATGATAAATGTGAAATAACTAATATATATGTATAACTAATTTCTCCAAAACTAATTGCACAAATTTATTCATAACTAATTAAGTACTAGCATTTGTATAAGAGCTTGTTTGGCATTTTTGTTGGGAGACCATAACACTTATTTTGAGATGAAGATTCTTTTTTTTTTTTTTGGAAAATCAACATATATGGCCAATAAATAAAACTGCTTTAAATAAAAGTAGAAACAATTTTTCTGTTGCTAAGAAAAACTGAATTTAAATGGATTAGAATCATTTCGCCCAAATCATATTTGACCAAATCAATATTTGCCCATATTATATTTGGATGGATTGTAATCCAACTCATTTTTTCTAAATCCATGTTCAACCCATCTAAATCCAATCCAATCCAACCATTTGCTACCCCTAATAATAACAAACTATTAGTTCAAATTAAATGTTATAATCATAGTTTGATTTAATTGTACCCCATAACAAATTGTTGTTATTTCACCTCTCTCCTGATGAATTTCGCTCGCCACTTTCCTTCTCTCCCTCGCCTCGCTTGCTTAATATAACACAAATGTATAAAATATGTTTGTGTTTGTATAAAGCGAGAGAAAATTGTATATATTTATATATTTTCGTTCCCTTCTCTCATATCTAGCTCGCCACTCTCCCAGGTTTAACTCGCTCACTCGCTTCTCTCAGTTTATACAAACACAAATGTATACATTGTGTTTGTGTTTGTATGAAGTGAGAGAAAATTGTATATACTAATACAAATGCATATATTTTCGTCTATACACTTATGATTATATTAATACGATCTTCCACACAAATGATATCTTTTGTAAATATGTATACCAAAGCAGATAATACAATTTTTTTTTTTGTATATCTACAACAAAATTATACAATTGCTTTATTTTGTATATACATATAGCAAAATATATATATTTATATTTGTTACGAATTATAGTTATGCAAACTATACCTATAATATATACAAATAATTTTTATATTTACTATAAGCGGAAGTTACTATTTCTTCAGTTTAATATAACCCAAATGACCCGAAAGGAAAGGGTAATAAAAGAAGTCGATCAAAAAAAATAGTGAACGTGGAAAAGAGCGCCACGAGGCAAAAAAAGATTGGATAAAATGATGAAAAGGAGGCAGAAATAGCGCCTGTGACTGTGAGGAAGCAAACAAGAAAGAAAGAGCAATGACTTGTCTGTTAGAACCGCCTTTTCGCTGCTTACCTCCTTCCCAACCCTTTTCTCCTCCTCGTTTCCGCTGTTTCGCCGCCCCTCGAGCTCAACCTCAGCCGTCGGAACCTGACACTGAAACCCTCGTACTGCCGCTTGATGGCCCAAAAGAACGCCGGGAAATTGTCCGACTCGCTTGGGAGAAGCTCGTCCGATGGTCTCGTTCTTTGCAGTCTAGAGCTAAAACTGACGTCCTTGAACGTACTAATAAGGTCATTACTCTTTAACTTACTTGAACTCCTTCTCCGCATTTTTCACTGACGTCATTGCAATGTGGCATTTTGCTGTTCTCTACTTTGTGGGATGTTGCGAATTAGATATTCTTTTCGCTACTAGTATTTCGATGCCTTTGACGTCTTTATGTTATGCTTCAGCATTGTAGTTTATGCGCATCGTAAATTGCTTAGTTTACCATATCAAATTTGCTTAGGGATAAGGTTTGTGTGCTTTCTATTTCGGTCTGATTAGAAATGAATTATTGATGCTCCCCTGCAGAAAGAAAGAAGAAGTTGAAAAAAACTCTGTTCTTAAGTTTGTTGTTTTTCTTCCTTTCCCCTTTTTGGTGGTTGTTGGGTTGGGTGAATTAAATGTTTGTGCTGATTGATACAATTTGTAATGTCCTTGGGCCCTAGATAGTGGTACTTGGAGGTGGATCTTTCGGAACAGCAATCGCAGCTCATGTTGCAACGAGAAAATCCCTGTTGGAAGTGAATATGCTCGTAAGAGATCCTCAAGTTTGTCGATCAATAAATGAGGAACACCATAACTGGTGAGTTTCTGCCTTTAATTCTGGTCTTGGATATACTTTTAGGCTTTCAACATAACCAAACTCATAGCCATCGCCTGGACCGAAACTCCCAGCCAATTCTACTCGGTCCGTTCATTTTGTGCTTCATAACCTTTTTCCATCTCTTTTGCTCCAGTAAGTATTTTCCACAGCACGAGCTACCAAAAAATGTCATTGCCACTACTGATGCAAAAGCTGCTCTGCTAGGTGCAGATTTTTGCTTCCATGCTGTACCTGTTCAGGTATATTGTGTGTTTTCTTTAGTTCATTGTTTGATTATACTAAGATAAACTATGCTTGGAAACATGGAAGCAAACTTACTCTCTCATGTCTAGGTCCTTATTTGCTTGGATTTGCAGCTAAAGTTTGTCCATTTGTTCTGATTTGGTTGATCTCTTATATTTGCAGCTAGTTTAACCTTTAAGGAAGGTAGTGCATTTACCAATTATATCTTTTTGCAGTTTAGCTCATCATTCCTTGAGGAAATTGCAAACTATGTTGATCCAGGCTTGCCTTTCATATCTCTTAGCAAGGGTTTAGAGCTAAACACATTAAGAACGATGTCTCAGATAATTCCCAAAGCACTGAAAAATCCTCGCCAACCCTATGTTGTTCTATCTGGTCCTTCCTTCGCACTAGAGCTGATGAATAAACTACCAACAGGTTGTTTGAACTGTTTTAGAATTTATTTTGCCATTGCTTGAAGTTCAAAAGTAAGCTTTCTTTGCTTGTGCAGCACTGGTAGTGGCTTCAAAAGACCAAAAGATAGCAAATTCCGTCCAGCAACTTATGGCTTCTAAAAATCTGAGAATCAACACATCAAGGTATTTCATTCAGTAGTATGAGCAGAAACATTGATTCCAAGTCTATCATAGAGAATTACCACTCAAAGCTAGGGAGCTTTTTGACTCTCCCTTCTGTCGTATCATATCTTCAAGGGAAGCATGATAATGTAGTGATCTAACAGGATCTGTTTGATGCATCTCCTGCTTTCGATTTTGGATGGGTTTTATGGATCTTGAAGGATCATCAGCAGGAAAAAAAAGAATCTTTTATTTTGTACTTCAAGAAACATTTTGAAGAAAAATTATTTCAGTTCGATTTTTTCAAAGAAGGAAATTGTTAAAATTCTGACATCTTTTGTCTGATTAGATCTCCTCTGTGTCATGTTAGTTGCATTTTTGGACTCAGAATCATATACTCCCTCCATTTCTACTTCTATGATGTAATTTGATCGGACACGAAATTTAAGAGGGGAAGATTTATGTAATATGTGATCTTAAACATGTTAGTTATTGTCTATAAGACTTTTGAAACTTGTAATCTTAAACATGGCTATAGAAGTTCTTCATTGAGGGTATATGGAATGGATTGATAAGAAAATCATGTCATACAAAATGAAATGGTGTGAGTAATAAATAAACAACATTTAGGAGGTGCACATATTTGAAACTATTATGGATTGTATTTTACATAAAGTAAAAAAGGAAAGTAGATGGTGAGGTTGCACCTAGTCCCAGTAACCTACTATGTGTAGAAGTGTCTGGAGTACCTCGGACACCTTTGGAGGGAAGGAGGGGGGAGAGTACAAAGCTAACATTTGTAAAGGTTTTGCAGTTCAAATGCTTGCTTGTAACTCCCGATCTTACAGTGATGTTACAGGGGTTGAAATTGCAGGTGCATTGAAAAATGTGTTGGCAATTGCAGCTGGCATTGTGGAAGGACTAAATCTTGGTAATAATTCCATGGCTGCACTTGTTTCACAAGGATGCTCTGAAATTCGATGGTTGGCAACAAAGGTTAGTAGGCCTCCATCACACCTTAGAAGTTTCTGCATTTCCGTTTGCTAATTTTCTGCAGGACTCTCAAGCTATGTTGCTCAGACTCTCCAAAAATGTTGCTGCACCCGTTTCAGATCCTCCAAAAACGCACTACTTTTGGAGGATCCGATACGTACCCATCAATAATTTTGAAGAGTCCAAGCAACATAGCTCTCAAGCAGCTATTTGACTTGTTATTGTAATTCAAGCTTCAATTCTGAGTATGAGATATTAGGCACTGCCACATAGATTTCTTCTTCTTCTATTCCCATGTATTGCGCTGCTTGATAGCTCCTCAAGGAGATCCTTTAGTGTATCAAGTCCATGTGGTCATACTTCCTAAAGAATATGTGTTTTTGAGCTATCAGCTTGATAATCTTTATCTTAAAATGCTGGTTGACACTATTCTCTTTCCTTTTAAGATGGGTGCAAAGTCAACAACATTAACTGGTCTATCAGGAACTGGAGATGTTATGCTTACATGCTTTGTGAGCCTTTCAAGAAACAGAACAGTTGGAGTTCGTCTAGGATCAGGCGAAAAACTTGACGATATACTTAGTTCAATGAATCAGGTTAAAAAAATTCAGTTGCTGTATCATTTTTTGGCTGTCTGTTCTATCTTTTTAACAGCAACTACATATTTAGGTAGCTGAAGGTGTTGCAACAGCTGGAGCTGTGATTGCTTTAGCACAGAAGTACAAGGTCAAAATGCCAGTTTTAACTGCAGTTGCAAGGATTATTGACAATGAATTAACACCCACAAAAGCTGTTTTTGAATTGATGAACCTCCCTCAGGTTGCTCCCACTATTTGCATGCTTTATGGTCAATTACCGAAAGGGACTTTGTCTGACAATGTGACTCTAGAAACAATTTCATACGACCTGTATTACTGACTATCAGTTGTTTTGATTTTAATTTGAAGGTTGAAGAAGTTTAAAGAAGCAGTGGTGTTAGAAAGACTATAATAGTTGCTGGGTGACAGCTGAACATGTATATACAAATTGTGACTGGCTGGCTCAGTTTGCTGCATGAGGCACACAATCAACAAGTTGGAGAATGATCGTCACCTGTTTACAGGGCTGCATAGTGCTGACAATCTCCAAGTTTATGGCGATGGAATCTGTCTGAGTTCCTTTTTACCATGTTATTAGTTACACTTGCCCAAATATGCCTATGATAATTTGGTGGAAGCTGTAACTTGTAATTAGATATAGTCATCAATATAACAACACCATATTAGTTCCATTTTTGTAATTTGATAGTGAGCTAATGAAACTGTAAAAACATTACGGCAAATATAAAATTTAGTACGTATTTGTTTTCCTTAACAGACCTCTTTGTTTATTAATTAATCCCTTGGGTTGTTTTCTCTTTTTTTCTTTATTTGGAAGAGGCTGGAGTGTATTCAGATGTTGCAGTACATTGTATTCGGGTGAGATAGCCACTTTTAGCCTTTTTATTTGAACGTTACTGTTTTTTTTTGGTCAAACTGAAAATTTTATTTAACCAAAGTAAAGTTTGCACACCACCTACTCATTGGACAATTAGGCCTCACTTCTTTCTATTAAAATTAAGAGGTCTGAATCTGAATACACATCTGAATATTAAGATTTGCATTAAGATTCAGGTGTTTTAATTTGAATACACATATAAATATTAAGATATGGTCTCTAAATCTGAACGCTAAATAGTTAATGTTGTTTGTTTTCAATATCTAAATGTGCATGTGAAACTAACATTAAATTAATAAAATATCATAAAAATTTCATTTCAACAAAATATATCACTTTTGATAAAAAAAAAAAAATTTTTAAAGTTTTAATAATCAATGATTTGGAATATAATTTTTTTCATTCTAAAACCTTGATAAACACCAATACACCAACAGTGTTCTTGACACAGTCAATACAAGAAAATTATTAATATAAATAAAAGTTGAAAAGATTTATAAAAACTTACCAATTCAAGAGGAAAAAATGGTGTTTGATTGAGAAACAAGAAAATTATTAATATAAATAAAACTTGAAAGGATTTATAAAAACTTACCAATTCAAGAGGAAAAAATGGTGTTTGATTGAGAAAAGAGAGACAGAAAGGTTTTTGTTATGAGATAAAAAAAGCACGCGTAAAGCAGAGAAGCAATGTTATTATTTGATAACTTATTAAATGAGTCTGAATATTGTTAAGAGTCTCCTACAAATCTGATTCATTCAAACCTCTTCAGAACCCATTAAGAGATTTTTTAAAAAATAAAACAAATGAACTTAATGGGCTGAATCTGAATGATTTAGATTCAGGCCTAAAAACAAAATGTACTTAATAGGTTGAATCTGAATGATTAAGATTTAGACCTCCATTAAATGCAAACAAATGAGGCGTTAATCATGATGATAAGAAAACTAGTTGGAGCAAAGTGCTTCAGCATTTTAACATGAAATAAATAACTCATGTGAATTTCTAGATTGTATTACTCCTATTATTGAGTGGTATTTTATGCTTTATTATTACTCATATGAGTTAATGGTAGAATATGGCCCTAATTTTCCCTGCAACTCCTATTACTTTAACACATTTTTGCATTCATTATTCCTTATAACTTATGTAACCTTAAATTCATTTATTAACCCAATATTCTACCACATAATCTTCATATTCACCGCAAATAAGAATTCTTCACCTATAAATAGTGTTGATCTTCCTTGTGTTAGTAGAACGAGAAATGAACAAGAGAAAGAAGGTAGAAAAGATGAGAAGTACTATATTGTGTTTATATTGAGATTAGTGTACTGAAAGAGAGTTGAGACAAAAAAATAATATTCTAGGTCTTGGACTAATTCATTATACAAAAAAGAGTAATTATATGTTGAAGGAAGGTGTTCTTTTTGTGGAGCTAGCTTTGAACTCTTCAACTAATTCGGAGTTGTACGACATTGTTGGGTTGTTGTATACTGGAGGGGACACTTAGTTTTTTACTATGCTACAGGACGATAAAGCTCTGTCATCAATGTGTAATAAGGTCTAACAGAATTCTTGATAGCTAGTTTGTCTGTGGTATCATGAGAACAGAAACATAGAAAATCATGAGCATGTACAATTTAAGAATGCTCTAAAATGTTTAAACACAGAAGCAATAGTAGTTTATTACAAATAAACAAGATGGATGACCAGACAACACAACCGAAACAAGAAATTACTCGGTGTACAATCAAGCAATCAAAATATCGGAACGTGAAAGCAAAAACAGTAAACATAGAAGAGGTGTTGGCAGAAAAAACTTAAGACATCTGACAGGAAATACATCATGGCAAACCCGACCATTTAACTTTAGCTCGAAACTCTGTGTCTCTCTGGTACGGCAATTTCCTTCCTCTACTTCTCTAGTCTCCTGAATGAAACAACAAACAATGAAGCTCAATAGACTTGTTAAAATTTCAATGATAACCCTTTGTAAACCGTATTTAATTTGGTTCTAGAGGCATATTCTGAATCTCTTTTTTGTAAAGCACAAGTTTTCTAAGAGTGGATCAATAAGCTTATAGAAATGTTCAGTCTTTATGAGAAAATTTTCATTTTGTACACTCATCAAAAAGAAATGATTACAGTTACCTGAAGTGTAGTAGAAGTAACCTCAACTTCGATCAATCTGTCATATGGCAATGCTCTAAGTTCGACTTGAACTTATCGTTATCCCACTCTAATTGGCTCCACCATTCTGATGCTCCTCTTATTAGTTTGATGTTCTTGGAGGTTTGAATAGACAGAGGCAACTTCCTTATTTCATTGCACCTTATCAAGGTAAGTACCTCCAGGTGTTCCCACATACTCTGTTGCTCCCCCAAGTTTCCTAATTTTGGTAAGTTCTTCAACACTAACTTTCGAACTTTTGGAACTTCTGACTTGACAAGTGTTGCCTGACTAGAGTCGCGTTCCACAAACAACTCTACCAGCTGTTTACAAGAGGTAATTGTAATTTCTTCCAAGTGCTTGGGTATAGAAAAAGTGTCACCAACGCTAAGAAGACATGTTAAACTTGAACAATTAGACATATCTAATTGGCGTAATTTAGAAAATCTTAGACCGAGAAGTTGACTGAAATCGGAAAAACTCTTTAAACGATAAACGTATTCGAGGTTGAGATATTCCAGATTCGGCAAAGGGTCAAATGTTCCACTTCCTTCTTCTGCTGGATTGAAAGAACAAGAACAACTCCTAATGTAGAGAGATTTTAATCCATCAAAATTGTTGTACACAAACAACTTCTTGAGACCCAAGCAACTTTGCAAGTACAAATGTGAAGCAAACTGCAACATGCCTGAGAGCTTTCCGTAACGAAAAATATCACTACCCGAGATGCATATCGTCCTTGTTGACTTGTTGAATGGTACATGAAATGGAATTTCCCCAACTTCAATGCGGAATCTTTTCAATCTACTCATCCAGGTGTGCTCTCTATTGAAAATCGACGAGCTATCCAATCGAATATAAAGAGAAGTCAGATTGTGTAAAGATGATATCTCATCAAAAGAAGTTGCTCCAAGAAGAGTCGCTCCAAATTTGGTGGAAGGGTGCACCATTTTACTCTCCATCATATTTAACATTTCAATGCTAGACAAGTTGAGGAAAAATTCTCGTCCGATGCCCTCCAAATCAGTTGCAGGAAGATTTAATAGCCGTAGATTTGTCAACTTGTCCATTCCTTGCGGCAGATGATGTAACCTTGTATTTTCACAATCGAGCAATAGCAAATTGCAAAGATTATTAATAGGTGGTAACTCTGTCAACCAGTGGCAATTTTTTAGTATTAGAGCATGTAGTTGATATAAACTATTGATTGAAGAAGGCAGTGATGTGATGCCAGTTTCACTCAGATTCAGAACTCTTAAGGCTGGAAATGCCAAAAAGAATTCATGTGGAATTTTCAATAGGCGATCGTTATCTTGTAATAGTAAAGTTGTTGTCTCTGGGCATTCCATGACGTTATCAGGTAGATGTTGAACTTTGTTGCTTACCAAAGATATTCTCTTGACAGAAGATGATACCCCAATTCCATCTTGAAAAACAGAATTGTGTTCAACCCCAAAGGACTTAGCTATCCATATAGAAACATCACGAACCACGTCATGCATCTTCACAGAGTCCAAATTATGAGTTTCTAGCAAGCAGGCATCCTTTAGAGTCTCAATCATTGTGATTCCGGTGTTGTAGACTTCTTCGTATGTGTCATGTTCACCAAGGGAATCCTCTGCCCACCAGCAGTTTATGAGTTCATCTGTTGGAATGAACGCGGGATATAAGGAGCAATACAAGAAACAACTTTGAATGTCACCTCTCTTTTTCTTCACATGTTTGCTTCTTTGCTCCGAGGATAATTCAATATCCTGAGATTTTAAGGAATCAAAACTCCACTTGATGACCTTGTAAACCTTATCTTTTACATCTTCATTATGAGGTTCACACATTCTAAGTGATCCCAAAGCATCCTCCCAAAGCTCGACCCTTGTTTTCCCTCTCATAGATGTTCCAATAACAGTGACTGCTAAAGGTAAACCATCACACTCTCTTGCAATTTCCTTCGCCAATGGTTGAATATGCTCTAGATTGGCATGATCTCCTGCATTTTTGATTAACAGTTGCCAAGATTCATCCTCATCCAATGTGTACACCTTCATTTCGGCGTCTATTTTCATTTGCTTACAAACATCCAAAGAACGAGAAGTTATAATGACCTTGCTTCTTGCGGGATAGTCCAGTTGAGGCACACCTACATCATCCAAATTTATAGGTTCCCAAACATCATCTAGTATGAGAAGGAAACTCTTTTCTTGTTCGAGTCTTCGATAGATTTTGCTGGCAATACTTTTAACATTTCCCTCGCTATCTATCTTTAGGTTTAATCTGCTAGCTATTTCTGTTTGAACCGTTCTTATGTCTATTGGCGGTTTGGGCACTGTAACCCATAACACAACACCAAAAGACAGTTTAAAACTTGATACCTCATTCTTTAAGAGCTCATTGTTCAGATTATTCACCAATGATGTTTTCCCAACTCCTCCTGCACCCCACACACCGATGATGCATACCTGAAAGGATTCAAATACCACAAAAAATAATTTATCCGCTAGTCAAAGATGCAACAATGCTCATAACTCATATAGAAGAATTTAGAAAATCAAAGAAAAAAGGACATAGGAGACTTTGATCATTCAGTCATAATCTCTTGACCTCAAATTATTTAAGTTCAGAGTGTGTTTGGTATATTTCATGTTAAATAAGTCAATTTCTTATTTATTTTCTGTGTTCGGTAAGTAAACAAAAAATTGAACTCAATAACATTTACAAGTAGTCTAATAAAACACTATAGGAGTTGGAAGGGGCGGGAGGATACAGTAAACATACAATGTCAATTATAGAACTTGCTTTCCGTACTTACATTAACAAAGTTATTTCCTCACTTTTTGAGAACTTGTTTTTCTAGAGAAAATGGTTTCTTAAAATTTTGTTCAAGAACAATAAGAAAATGTTTTCCTCCACTAAAAAACACACCCTAATATGTGTTAGGTACGAAGGAAGATGCTTTCCATGAAAAATCTTTTCTTGAAAAATAAGTTGTTTCTAAATTATTTTTTCATGTTTGGTTGATGAGTGAAATTTCTTTTCTAGTTTTTGCTTGATGAATGAAAAATATTTTTCAGAAAGTATCTTTTATTTTGGCTAGAGAGTAGAAATGACTTTAGGAAATTTTTGACGTCGAAATCAACTCTAATAGCTAATTTAGGACACAACCCCAACACCTGAACTAGGACATGACCTCAACAATCGATCCAGGATCCAACCCCTGGACCCGATCCAAGACTTGACCTTGACTCTCGACATTTGAAAAGGGACTCAACATGACCTCAATATCCGAATCTTGACACAACCCCGATAACCGATGTAGGATTCGACCGACTTGGGACTTGACCCCTCTCCCGACCCAAAATTTGACATTCGAATTGGACCGAACCCTACCCCGACACCTGACCCTAATGACTAATTCAGGACTTGGTCCCGACACACGACTTAAAATTTGACCCCAACTCGGGACCCTACACCCCAAATGAGACTCGACACTTAAATTGATACCTAATTGCTGAACTAAGACCCGATCCCGACATCCAACGCGGATAGTGACTATTGAACCGGGACCTAACTTAGGACCCAACTTACGAACCGAGACTTGACTTCCACACAGAGATCCAACTTTCAAATCGAGACCCAACCCTGACACCCGACTATGGACTCGGTCACCATACCCGATGTGGGACCCAATTTTTGAATCGACATTCGACCCAACTCCCAACCTTGACTCTCGACTTGGGACTTGACTTTTGAACCAACATTCGTACCAACTCCCGGTCTGAGACCTAACTTTCAAATGAGGATCCAACCCCGACACCCGACCCTCGACCCCGAGATCAATTTAAGATCGAACCTGACATCTGTATTGGGACTGGACCTTAACTCTTGACCTAAGACTTGACTTCTTAATAAGGACCCAACCCTAACACTTGATGTGGGACCTAATTTTGAATTGGGACCACACCCTAACACCCGACTCAAGACTCGATACCAACACCTAACCTAGGATCCAACCCCGACTCTCGACTCAAGACCGTATACTGACACTTAATGTGGAACGCAACTCTGACTTTTGACCCCGACTTTTGAACCGGGATCTAATACCGATACCCAACCTCCATCCCGACACCTGACCTCGACCCAGATGATCGATTGGGGACTCGAATCTGATATCTCACCTGTCGACCCCCAAACTCGACTCTAACACCCAACTCGAAACTCCACCCTGACACCTGACTCGGGACCTGATTCGAGATCCAAACACTTTCCAAAATATTTAAGCCTACCAAACATGATAAATTGGAAAACTTCATACCAAACACACCCCTATCTCCACCTAACCACCTTAAGAAAAGAGTCAGTACCACTCATATTTATAATAGAAAAAAAATCAACTTTTGTCTAGAAACTGTTGGGAAGTAGGAGAACAAATAAGGTAGTTTTGATGATTGATAAAGTGAAGGCATGGTATTTCCGAGGAGTATCATGTATATACGGTTGCGAAGAAGAAAAAGTATTGAGGCAAAGAAGAAAAAGTGCAGAATTATAAAGAAGGAAAAGAAGGAAACAAATATGGAAATAAATAAAGAAGGAAAGAAATAAAAAAGTAGCAATTCAAGTCAAAGAAGGAAAGAAATAAAAAAGTAGCAATCCAAGCCAAAGAAGGAAAGAAATAAAGAAATTACAATTCAAGTCAAATAAGGAAATAAGTAAATATAGACAAGTTCAAGAAGGAAAAGGATTTGTAATTCCTTTCCTTGTAGAAGTTGAAGGCAAATCAAATCTATAAAAGGATCAAGAAGTTGAAGGAAAAAAGTGTCTTTGCAATCACAAAAATCGAGAGAATTTTTCCAGCAAAGCCAGAACGATAGGTATTGCATATTCAC